>NC_134467.1:7522000-7831500 GCF_047948215.1 Lycorma delicatula
TTTAAGTTATGCGAGATACATACGTACGTGCAGAAGTCATGCCGAAAGTAATCGAAATGGATTCAGGGATGGTCAAAATGGATATTTCCGTTGTAATGTGAAAACCGAAATTTTTCACGATCACAATATTTCTTTTACTTCGTACAAGGGAGTAATAAATAATAACGTAAAAATAATTTTAAAAAATCAGGCAAAACAGTATAGATCTATCGACTATACTCAATACTCAATAGAACTACACTATTCTTAGTTATGTCGGTGAGAAAATCAAACGTTTTTAAATAAACGGAAAAGAAATAAAAATTAAATAAGGAGAGGCGAAGAGTATAATAGAAATAAAAAGAAAGGGAGACTTAATAACCAAGTCCAATTAAAAGACGTAATTAATGTAATTTTTAAAAATTTTCGGTGGGAGTTCGAAGGGTAAAAAAAGCGATTGTCGAGGGTCGAACGAGCGAGGGGTAAATAGTAATGAGATGCATTTGAAACGGCGGGTGGTGGAAGACGAAGAGAAGTCGATGGGTGTAACAGGGGAGAGGATAGAAGAGAAGGGTAAAGGGGTCGGAAAGGGGGGAATTTGTTAATTATAAGGTAGAAGAGGTAAAACAAAGACGGCGAACGAGAGATAATGAGAGAAAGAGAAGAGTAGATAGAACGATAGTGTTGAGGGAACGGAATAACTAAAGGAAAAGGAAGGAGAATAAGGTTAAAGACTTTGGTGTGGAACACTTAATTACAAGGCGCCGTAAGAATAATTCCACTGTTGTCGAACAGCGCTACTAAAACTGTAACCGAGTTTAGAACTCTCTGACGCGGTCCTATATTAATCTAAGGAAAAAATATTTATCTGCACATCGAATCATATACGGCAGGCAGGTAACAAAGTCTTATATCGTGAGGCTAAAACACGTAATAGTTATTCTGTTTGTATAATGTTTAACGTAAAAAAAATAATAAATCAATGATTCAGCGGTGTTTAAATACTAGAAACGTTTGAATAAAATCAAAGAATCTGCTAAACGAACACTGAATTAAGATAAACAAAATTCATAATTATTAATAAATATTCCAATTTTGTACGTAGATAAATCGAATTAAACAAATATCTGTTAAAGGTTTTCATCCCTGTTACCCCACTGATTCACGATTACCAAAGTAAGTTTGAGTATCATTTTATAGGGGCTTCCTAATTCTACGGGGAAATTTAGGAAAAATTTATTTATAAAGAAATAATTCCTAACAAAAATATTAGTTTAAAAGAGAATTCATTAAAAATAAAGTATAAGTTTCGTGAAAGTAATGGAAAAAATTGTTGCTTTTTTTTGAGTCCGAAATATAATATAAAGGTGGCAAAGCTAATTTTCACAGTCTTTAAGTGATGAAGAAAAATACAAAAACAAACTTTTTTAATAATAAGAATTAAAAAAGTTAAGAGCCAAAAAAAAACAACAAATATACGAATTTATACGTTAACGTGAAAGACCAATTTCTGGCAAACGTCGATATTCTCCGGTGAATGTCGACATATAGCAAATACGTCGGTGGAAGAACGAAATATTTGCTTATTCGAACATTCGCCGATATATGCTCTGGGTGGGGAGAAGTCGAAACGATAACTTTTTTTTTTTGTCTTCAGTCATTTGACTGGTTTGATGCAGCTCTCCAAGATTCCCTATCTAGTGCTAGTCGTTTCATTTCAGTATACCCTCTACATCCTACATCCCCAACAATTTGTTTTACATACTCCAAACGTGGCCTGCCTACACAATTTTTCCCTTCTACCTGTCCTTCCAATATTAAAGCGATTATTCCAGGATGCCTTAGTATGTGGCCTATAAGTCTGTCTCTTCTTTTAACTATATTTTTCCAAATGCTTCTTTCTTCATCTATTTGCCGCAATACCTCTTCATTTGTCACTTTATCCACCCATCTGATTTTTAACATTCTCCTATAGCACCACATTTCAAAAGCTTATAATCTTTTCTTCTCAGATACTCCGATCGTCCGAGTTTCACTTCCATATAAAGCGACATCCATACTTTCAAAACATACACTTTCAAAAATCTTTTCCTGACATTTAAATTAATTTTTGATGTAAACAAATTATATTTCTTACTGAAGGCTCGTTTAGCTTGTGCTATTCGGCATTTTATATAGCTTCGTCCATCTTTAGTAATTTTACTTCCCAAATAACAAAATTCTTCTACCTCCATAATCTTTTCTCCTCCTATTTTCACATTCAGCGGTCCATAACTAGAAGCGAAACGATAACTAGAAGTTAAAAAAAATCACCGGATACCAATCTCGTAAAGGAAATAGATTACTAGAAGTTTAAATTTAAGCCAAACATATCCTACGCTCGCTAATCTCGTCTAATTAACGTTAAATATAAAATTATATATATCATTCTCCAACACTGGAGGGGATTAATCAAATTCACCGCATTCAGCGTGCACTGTTGGTGAAAGTTGAATAAAATTATTTTTATAAAAAAAATTGAATAAAGCGCAAACCATCTCACCATTTATTGGTACAGTTATCGTTCATCCATCCAGTTAACATATTTCGTATATTCTGATTGATCATTTCAATTCATAAAATGCTGAAAATTTTATTAATTTTTTTTTATAAATGTGGTATATATATATTTTATTTTTTAAATAAATTAAAAAAAAAAAAAATCAAAAATATTCATATATGGTTTAAGTTTAATAAATTTGTTTAAAAAACTTTTTTTTTTTTAATTCTAACGTACAAGGAAGTTTAGTAATCGCGAAAAATTTCGGTTTTCAGATTTCAACGGTTTGACCATCCCTGCATCCATTTTAACTAGTTCGGCTTGACGTCTTTACGTACGTACGTATCTCTCGCATAATTCATAAAAACGATTAGCCATAACATGTTGAAATTTTGGATTTAGAACGGTTGTAATATCTAGTTGTGTACATCTCCTTTTGATTGCCATCGACTAGATCAAAAATGTTCAAAAAAGCCCAAAATCCAAATATTTAGGATTTTTTACTTTTTCTTTACTGCAGGAATAAGCTTTCATTGAGAGTTTTTCAACCTATCATAGGTGTACTTATTTTCATGGGTTCCAGAGTTATATCCAAATAAAATTTTAATTAATGAAATATTTGGATCTTACAAGGGGGAAGGCACACGGGTTCAAATCCGACTTCATGTCTTTTTTTTTAAATTTAAATACATTGATTTATTAATATTTATTCGCTTATCTATTCGGAGTGTCGCTTTATATGGAAGTGAAACTTGGACGATCGGAGTATCTGAGAAGAAAAGATTAGAAGCTTTTGAAATGCGGTGCTATAGGAGAATGTTAAAAATCAGACGGGTGGATAAAGCGACAAATGAAGAGGTATTGCGGCAAATAGATGAAGAACGAAGCGTTTGGAAAAATATAGTTAAAAGAAGAGACAGACTTATATAGGCCACATACTAGGGCATCCTGGAATAGTCGCTTTAATGTTGGAAGGACAGGTAGAAGGGAAAAATTGTGTAGGCAGGCCACGTTTGGAATAGTAAAACAAATTGTTAGGGATGTAGGATGTAGAGGGTATACTGAAATGAAACGACTAGCACTAGATAGGGAATCTTGGAGAGCTGCATCAAACCAGTCAGATGACTGAAGACAAAAAAAAATATTTATTAACCTGTGGTTGTAAAAAAAGTTTTACAATAAATAATAATTGAATAATAACAAGAAAAAAAATCAGATATTATTAGTGAAATAAAATTTTATGTACTTTTAAAATTATGTATATGTAATTTAATAGGCGTACAAGAAAGTCGTCAATCTTTTGGTCTAGAACTAGTTGGACCCGAAAAGGTAAAGATTTGTAAAACAGAAACTCCATGACCAATTTTTGATATGACCACACATATTTCCTCCTTTAACATAGGTCCTTAGCTATATTTGCTGGAAAACTAAAAAGAAAAATCGTACAAGCGATTCACGATTCCAACGTCACTATTTAGTAGGGTATTAATATCATAAGTTATCCCCTTTCACGTTTGTTTGCTTAAACGAGTTTATATTATCAACGTCTGATGATTTTATAGTTAAAACTTTCTATAATCTGGATAAAAATAATAATTAAAACACCTAAAGTCTATTTATTTATTTTCTTGATAATATCAAGTAGCGATTCATAAGTGCGCTCAGGAATTTCTTTTAAAAATATTATTTTGTTCCTCTAATTTATTATTAAATGTATTTAAAAATTGAAGAAAATAAATTTACTTTTATTTATTTTATTTAAAATCTTTAATTAAATCTTTTTGATAATTTCAGATTAATTACGTTTACATTTTTTAAAACCCCCGTTCTAACTAAAACAATTTTTTTTTTCTACTAGCATCGGTAATCTGGTCAATGAAATATACCGGTGTTTTTTTTTAAACTATTAAAACTTGAAATTATAAATTTTTAATATTTAAAAGTCCTTAGTTTGATATTTATTTAACGTTCTTTTTTCTTTGGCTTGACGAATTAATTCACCGCAGAAGCTTTGAAGCCTAAACGGTACGAATATGAAGATGGAATGTTTTTGTTAATAAGAATTATGCTTAACCGAGACCCCCGAATGAAAAGCCGTTACCCTAAAACTCCGCAACGAAAACATCTCGAGACCAGAAAAAAAATTAGTTCTACAGATTTCATTTGAAGAAAAAATATATTGTATGTCCAGTGATATAAATGCATCAGAAATATTCAAAAGAAGTTACAAAAACATTAAGAAAATTGACGATTACGAATACCGTGAAGAAAACATTGATCTCAAAAACGGAAGAAAAGTAGTTAAAATAATAGCGGAAAAATTGAAAAAAGCTTATGTAAGTTACAAGTTTATACAAGAAAAAACTTTTACGTAAAAGTCGTTAAGTTGACACCTGAACGAAGTAGTAAAACAAGAAGTTATTTACGGCTCAAAAATATTACTTTTAATACGATGTAAAGGTAAAATAGAAGATTCAGGAAAGAGAAAAGATATGGAAAATTATGGAATAAGATCAAACTCTTAACCGTACAACTTTTGCCCGAAAATAACATTTTCTAGATTCAAGAAATAAGGAAAGAATTACTTTTTAACCGTCATATTCAATAAATCAATGAAAAATAATAATAATAAATTAATAAATTTCGCTATCGTAATTCATTCGCTTGATATCGTAGCAGATCTTAAAACACAACTATTTACGAAACAAATAAATCGATACCGAATATACAATCGATTATCTATTTAGAATCGTATATATGATTATTTTTTAGCCTTGTAGTTACAATTAAACGTACATATTTATATAGCCTATGACACTCCCGATAACGTAAGAATTCCAACGCGGGGGTCGAACATCTAAATCGGTTCAGCCGTTGAGCTGCTACGGTGGAACAAACATACATATATTCATACCCCCGTAAATACATTACACTCCTTTATGGACGGTTATTTAATAAATTAGAGTATAAACCACAGTAAGTATATTTACTTTCCCGCTATAGCTGTAGAAGGGAAAGTATGGTAATCGGTCCGATTTTGGCATATGCGGTTTTCACAGGATTTTGAAGTTTTGAACCTAAGGAACCCAAGAAAATGGATGAAAATTTTCCGTATCTCCGTGTGTGTTCGGGGTGTTGACCTCTAAATTATCTTATATTTCCAGAACTACTCGAACGATTTTGACCAAACTTGGTCAAATTACAACCCTCAGTATTTCGAGATTTCGTCTAATTAACGGTTTTTTTTTCGAAGGTACATTTGTTAATTAAAAAATAATATTTCCGAAAGAAAACTTTTGCAAACTTCTACCCCTATTCCAAAAAATACTTTAAATATACTAGCGGCTAAGGGGGTATAGTGTGTCACTAGTACCCCTTCTCACAACAAGGAGCGCTAGTGTAGCACCGATCTACTGCTGCTGTAGAGTCTTCTCCTGTGTTGTGATGTCACAGGTAAGCGGTAGAATTAAATAAATGAATAATGTTAAAGTGACCCGCGCAAATGAATACGGTATGCGCACGCGCTATGGTTAGAATAATTGATTAAACAAATAAAAAAACTTATATTTAAATAAAATGAAAAACATTTTAAATTAAATTTGTTGTGTATGTATGTGTAAGCCGTGCATCAGAAAAAAGCCGCGTGGCGGAAAAGTCCTACAATTTTGTTAGATTTTTTTATAAGTAAAATAAAATATCTTAATTATTTTACAGTTTAAATTTATTTTATTAAAATCAGCCGTTCTTAATTTTTACAAATTCGTAAAGGTTTTTGTGAAGTTTACAAAATAAAAGTCGGTTTTTTCCTTATTTTTCATAGACTGTATTAAATAAATTTTCTCATATTAAAATTTTCTACTAAGTTACGCATTTATTAGTCATTTAACAAAGTTATTGCGCTTCAAACGTAAATAAAATGTTTTTTCGTCATCGAATTTTTCAGTTTTACATTGGATATCATGAATATTACGAAAAATGATAGGTCGTATAGTTCTTGGACCTGTTTTATTCGATTTTTCAGATAAAAAAACATAAGAAACTATGAAGTTTATACCTAAAATAGTGAAATTTCACCGAGAGAATTGAAATCCGCGAAAAATGTTTCGTTAGCCGTAACTCGATAACAAAGCGTTTTCGGACATATGTTTTACGAACTTTTTTCATATTTCAAGCTTTGGAATCGGGTTCCAGATTATTTAACTTTCCTTTTGAATCACCCGCGTATAAATTTATAGCCTATGACGCTACCGGTAACGTAACAATTACAACGCGGGATCATACATCTAAATAGGTTGAGCCGTGAAACATACATACGTCCACTCTAAATACATTACACTCCTTTTTTGGGCAATCGTGTAATTAAGGGGAAAAAAGAAATACTATATTTTCGCGGTGCATTTCTAACCGACGATGAAAAAAAAAGGATTACATCGTTAAATGTTTAATTTATATTTAAATGACATTAAAAATCTCGTAATTATTTTATTAATAAATTACTACGATTTATAATTAAAGATATACATTAATAACGATAAGATAGCCGACGGAGCTACTGAACCGTCTTACGAAGTCGATAACAGAAGCTTAGTTCATTTCATTAAGAGGGCAAGCTGTGAGAGATCAAATAGGGATCGGTTGATGTAAGTAAGACCAAGGCTATGTAAGGTTAGGTACAAAAGCGAACGACAATAATAGTAATAATTATAATAATAATAACGTTAACAATAGGTAGTAGACCAGACGAATGGAGAGAATACGTCGTACCGAACGAAGCAAAGATAGAGGCGACGGAGGACCGCGCGATTGTAATGCTTACGGTGGCTGCGGACATACATATTCTTGTACCGTCAGTAGATGTATAACATAATATGTTGTATTTGTGTCGGTGGTGTAGAAGAGGAGTTCGTTCATCGGTTAGAAAGCTTGAGGCGCAGTCTGACTGTGACACGGTACATTAATGAGATGGAACCTGGCCAGCATTATTATTACTCAGTATTTTAACCCGTTCTACTCACAGCAGTCAATAGTAAATTACTAACATCAATATAACACACTCCTTTGCGCAGCTAAATCATTTGCTCCATTCGCCTCACGAGCGAATATAATACACATATATATAATAATTATGAATTATATTAGCAATGGCGATTGAAAACTGCAATCTTTTTATTTTATAAAGTTTTTATTTTTTCCCTCAAGTAAAAAAAAAAATAATTATAATAAGTTAAATTACATTTATAAAATAAGTACAGTTTGGTTATAAAAAAAAGTAGACGGTTTGAAAAACAATCTCATAGTATTAACATTGGTTTCTTAACGTTAAAAAATATTTATTATAAAGGATATTCAAAAAATCTACAGTAAACCGCACGGTAAGAGTTTCGCAGATACCATTTCTTCCTCTCAAAAAATAAAAATTTATGTAATATTAATAAAACTGTTTTTAACAAAATGATGCCGATATCAAAAAAGGTAAGAAACTATATTTCTGATTGTTAAAAAAAAATACATGTTAAATATATCTGAGTAGACAATAGATAATAAACAATGTTTAAGTGTTCCACGTAATAAGCAAAAAATAGAAAAATTAGTTACAAAGCTTTTACCAGGTTTCATTTATTAAACAACGAATAATCATAAGAATTGTATTATTTCTGTAAAGGTGATATGTATCACATATAAATGAAATCGGGCAGGTAAGAGTTTATAACAAATTTTTCTTGTTTTTCCTTATTATAACTGTAAAAAAAATTAGTTTAAATGTAAAGTTAGCGGTGTTTAAATTCAAGGGAGTATAATTCAATTTTTTTTTTTTAGAAATTGTTCTAAGAACAAAACAAAAGTAATGAAATGTAGTAGAAATAACAAAGATGGACCGCTGAATGTGAAAATAGGAGGAGAAAAGATTATGGAGCTAGAAGAATTTTGCTATTTGGGAAGTAGAATTACTAAAGATGGACGAAGCAGGAGTGATTTAAAATGCCGAATAGCACAAGCTAAACGAGCCTTTAGTAAGAAATATAATTAGTTTACATCAAAAATTAATTTAAATGTCAGGAAAAGATTTTTGAAAGTGTATGTTTGGAGTGTCGCTTTATATGGAAGTGAAACTCGGACGATCGGAGTATCTGAGAATAAAAGATTAGAAGCTTTTGAAATGCGGTGCTATAGGAGAATTTAAAAAATCAGATGCATGATAAAGTGACAAACGAAGAGGTATTGCGGCAAATAGATGAAGAAAGAAGCATTTGGAAAAATATAGTTAAAAGAAGAGACAGACTTATAGGCCACATACTAAGGCATCCTGGAATAGTCGCTTTACTATTGGAAGGACAGGTAGAAGGGAAAAATTGTGTAGGCAGGCCACGTTTGGAATATGTAAAACAAATTGTTGGGGATGTAGGATGTAGAACGTATACTGAAATGAAACGACTAGCACTAGATAAGGAATCTTGGAGAGCTGCATCAAACCAGTCAAATGACAAGACAAAAAAGAAAAAAAGAACATTGTTGTTCAAACTGATTCATTTTACAATTTTTGTTTTTCGTTGTTGAGTATTTTTAAAAGTCAAATACGGAATAAGATCCTAAGATTTCAGCGGTAATCAGGAGTTTCTAGCCCTTTAAATCTATCTGCCGATTGAATCTTTCGTTAAGATTGACTATCTAGTTTTTATTTTAAGTACCTTGATTAATTAGGACCTTAGGCATTTTATGAGGTGAAAGAGATATATCGCGTATCCCACTATAACATTTTTTTCATAAAAAGAAATGTTTTATTTCCTTTTTATTTTCGTCAAAATTAATTTCGATTTCACAATATATTAATCGATCTTTATATTTACAAGTGTTCCAGAAAGTAAACTCAAGTTTCTGAATATTGCCGTTGCAGCGCTACGATCGTGTTACTTTAAATGTTGCTGACTCGCCTTTTATTTTACGAAAGGATAGACATCCACTCTTATTCACTTTAGTCTGTACGCTTACAACGTTTCCCTGAAAAGAAATTATGGAATAGCACACACTTCTTCGGTTAGAAAGAAGAAATATATAATTTGATGTTTTCCAATCGAAAAATCATGTGAACAGAATTTAAGGAATGTTTTTTACAAAAAGTAGTTTTAATTATCGATTTATTTTAAAACGATTACTTTCGAAACCGTTTAATTAATAGCTATATATATTGCGAAACGCTGAAAATATTTCGTCGTTCGATGTAGAACAACTATTGGTTTAACCAGGGTGTATTGTTATATTCAAAAAATTACTTGAAATTGTAAACCGTACGGTAACAGTTTTTTTTTAAACAAAATTCTAAATTCTTATGTTTGTATTTAGTTTCCGTCGCGTATATTTCCGTTTCACTCGGAATGAAAATATCTAACATCTTTTTTTTAAAACCTTTTATATAATGCTTATTAACATTTAATACGACAAACAAAAATAGTGTGTTTTCGATCCCGATCTTTTATATTTTCCCCCAGCTTTCTCGAAAATTATTAAAAATATAGTTCTCGAACCTGGCTTTTCCAATTTTTCCAATTTTTTTATACCTTATATTAAACCGATAAATCTATCGCTTAATTTAGGTCCCAAGAATTAGAGTCTGGCTAAATTTTACCGAAGTTACAGAAATCAGGGCGAAATCTTTCCCCAGCGGACACTCGCTAACGAAGCGATTTGCGAACCTATATTTGTACGAAATTTTTTATTTATTTTCACTAATTCTAACATTTTTAAATCACCGTATTTTTAAATAATTAATCGTACATATTTATTATCATATAATTCATGTTTTTATATTTATAACGACGTCACCTACTGTATATAATGTATTATTATGTATCGATTAGAATAAAATATTTATTTATTTACCACCCGTTCATGTATATATCATTGAATGTACTTCCTTATAGCTATTTCTATAGATATAGAAGGCCTAACGTTACCAGAATAACATAACAAAGAATACCTTGATAAATAAAAGGAAGATCGGCCACAAATCCGAAATATCCGTTAACTATACGGATGTTGCAAAATAATAATTTGAAATACATACGGATAAAACCGTGTTAATTTCACTAAACAGTGACCAATATTTTTCAATTGTTCCCTGTAACCGCGAAAGCTGGTGAATTATTACAAAATTTTAATTGTAGATTTCATATGACCCTTTGAAATGTTTACCAAGTTCGAATTTCACCGCCCCCGCCACTACTTAGATCACAAATAAATAAAAAAATGTAAATAAATAACCTAGAAATTATTTTATTAAATTCAATATATTTTCCTATATACATAGAAATATCTATTGATCATTTCGATGTAAGTATCGATTTCTTCAGAAAATTATTATACGTTTTACTAAATTTAATGTCGCTGTTTATAAAATATCAATTTATAATATTAATTGCAAATACTTAAAACTAAATTAGTTTGATAAATAAAATTAAAGGGAATGACAACTATTTACATGTTTTAAAAATCTGATGTGAACACTGCATGACTTCCTAAAATGAATTCCTAAAATTTTATTTCACAAATAACTTCTGATTTTATTTCATATTTTTTTTTAAAATTGTTATTATTGAATTATTATTTATTGTAAACATTTTTTTACAATCACAGGTTAATAATTATATATAAATCAATACACGAGGGTTATTATTTTTTCAAGGTCCGATCGGTCACGAAATCAAAACCACAGTAAAATAAAAAATGTTTTATTTGTAACAATTACTTACATAGTACGCTATTTCTGTACACAGTCGCCACTCCGATTTAGACATTTGTCGTAGCACGGTACCAACTTTCCAATACCCTCGTCGTAGAACGGATCCGCCTGTGTTTACAGCCACGTTTCTATGTTGGTCTGCAGCTCCATGTCTGTGCCAAAATGTTGTCCTCCTAGCCGGCGTTTCATGTGAGCAAAGAGGGGAAAATCGTATGGAGCAAAGTCCATGCTGTATGGTGGGCGAATAAGAATAAGCGGAGAGGAAAGTTGTCATCAGGCATTGTCTTTCTCCATGACAATGCTCGGCCGCACACTGCAGCTGTAACAAAGAACCTCCTGCAGCGTTTTCTTTGGGAAGTGTTTGATCACCCACCATACAACCCTTACTACTCACTTTAAAAATGGTTAAGAAACAAAGAATTCGATTGGTTGGAATTCTGTGCCCGATAATGATAAGAATTACTCTCACCTTATGATTGGTTAAGAAACAAAGAATTCGATTGGTTGGAATTTTGTGCCCGATAATGATATGAATTACTCTCACCTTATGATTGGTTAAGAAACAAAGAATACGATTGGTTGGAATTTCGTGCCCGATAATGACAAGAATTACTCTCACCTTATGATTGGTTAAGAAACAAAGAATTCCATTGGTTGGAATTTTGTGCTCGATAATGATAAGAATTACTCTCACCTTATGATTGGTTAAGAAACAAAGAATACGATTGGTTGGAATTTTGTGCTCGATAATGATAAGAATTACTCTCACCTTATGATTGGTTAAGAAACAAAGAATACGATTGGTTGGAATTTTGTGCCCGATAATGATAAGAATTACTCTCACCTTATGATTGGTTAAGAAACAAAGAATTCCATTGGTTGGAATTTTGTGCTCGATAATGATAAGAATTACTCTCACCTTATGATTGGTTAAGAAACAAAGAATACGATTGGTTGGAATTTTGTGCCCGATAATGATAAGAATTACTCTCACCTTATGATCGGGTAAAAATCAAAGACGATTGGAATTAAGTACCACTTATGATATATCGTTAAAAAACTCTCAATGAGGGCTTATTGCGGTTAAAAAAGAGTCCGAAACCTATTGCTTTGATTTGTTCTAAATCCAGAATTTCAACAATCTGCGGCTAATCGTTTTTGAGTTATGCGAGATGCATATGTACTGACGTCGCCGAAACTACTGAAAATGGATTCAGGGATGGTCAAAATGGATCTTGTTTACTTTCATGCGGTAGATCTTGCGTAGGACTTCATCCATGCCGTTCAATATTTCTTCTAAACTCTTTTTAGAAGAAACATACATATATACTAAAAAATTATTTCCATTTTTTTAAAGTTCTATATGCAAATAGCTGCGACTTTAAAACAAAAAAAATAGTTTTATATTTATTTTTATTAAAATCTTATGTACTTACCGAAATAATTAACGGAATAAATACGTGAAATGAATTTTTATAACAAGATATAATTAGATAACATTTTTTTGTTTTATTATAAAAACAAACGATAACAAAACGATATAGAATTCACTGTAGGGCGTAACTCATTCACTAAATCGCATTTGTAGCGGTCGGATACTGAAATGAAGAATTAAATCAACTCGTAGAAAAATGAAGGTACGTTAAGTGGAAGCTGCCTGTCCTTATCTTTATATATATTACTTCTAAATAGGCTATTTATAAGCGTATAACGATATTATTATATATGCATGTTACATTCATACGCTGTATATTAAGATGATTTAATAGGCGTGGTAAAAAAAAAGGAAAGAATAAAAATTAGCGGAAATGTTAACAAACAATTTTACATTAGTCCATACATCCTCTATGTAACATGCCGCAACGCCTCCTCAAAAAATTCATGAACTAAAAACTTTCATTATATTAATAAGTATAATAACAAAAAATATTAGGTTAAAAGAAGATAAAACATCTTAAATTACAGCGTAAACCTAATTTTATTCAAATTTATCTAATCGATCATATAAATGAGGACCACCGTAAACGCGTAACAAATTTTTAACTGTCTTCATAAAACTTCCTCTATCGAGTAATTTATTAAAAACAAACTTTTTAATTTTACTATCCTACAATCTACTCTTATTTTGAAAACGCTAAATATTTTTTCATAAAATCATCATCGTTTGGTGTTTTACCTTTCTTTCTTTTTCCTGTTTAGCCTCCGGGAATTACCGTTCAGGTATTATTACTTCAGAGGATCATATGTACGAGTGTAAATGAAGTGTAGTCTTGTACAGCCTCAGTTCGACCGTTCCTGAGATGTGCGGTTAATTAAAACCCGACCGCCAAAGAACACCGGTATCCACGATCTAGTATTCAAATCCGTATAAAAGTTACTGCCTTTACTAGGACTTGGAACGAACTCTCGACTTTCAAATTAACTGATTTAGGAAGACGCGTTCACCACTAGACCAACCCGGTAGGTTAATTGGTGTTTTACCTAGCGGCAGGTTTCCTTACGGAAGTGTGCACTGGATTAAATTATATGAATCTTTTTCGGAATTGCTCCCCCCCAAAAAAAAACTACTTAACTTTTTAACCAATGGGCCAAAAATCGATGTATTTTTAATATCCAATAATAATTATATGGGAATATGCACGTTTCAAAATATCAGGAAATATTGAAATTTACAATAGTCGGGTTGGAGAAATAACCCAATAACAACCTAACATGCTGTTTTATACCGGTCATTTTAAAAATTCTCCATATTAACATATTTTACGTATTAAATATAAGCATTGTTGCTTATATTTCTTATATTATTTTATTGTATTGCTTAACCTACGTTCGCTTCGCTCACTAAACTCGACTGACTAACAGTAATATTTTGCTCATTTAAATCATAAATAATTGCAATAATTACTGAATTTATTATTTAAATATTCAAAGTATTACTGTTAATTAGTAAGGTTAGCGAGCTAAGCAAGCGTAGGTTAAGTTTGGTTAGAATATTTATAAGCCGGCCTCCGTGGCTCGAGTGAAAGCGTCTCGGCCTTTCATCCGGAGGTCCCGGGTTCGAATCCCGGTCAGGCATGGCATTTTCACACACGCTAAAAATTATTCATCTCATTCTCTGAAGCAATATTAACGGTGGTCCCGGAGGTTAAACAATAAAAAGAAGAGAAAAGATTACATTTGTGAAAAAAATATATAAACGGTTTATCGGGTAACCTTGTTACTGTTAATATCAATATTTCTTGCTATTTTCAGTTATCGAGCTGAAAAATTTGCAAATCTTTGGAGGGGGAGAAACGAAAAACTACCAATTTCGAAACATGAATATTCCCACCACCTAATTATTATTAGATATTAAAAATACATCGATTTTTGGCCCATTGGTTAAAAAATTAAGGATTTTATTTTGGGGGTGAGAATTCCAAAAAAGATCCAATTATATTAATAAAACGAAAAAAATACTAAATAAAAGACTATTCTGTTATTTAATAATTAAAGAGGGTGGTGGCAACGGAAATATTAAATAGAATAAACAGAAAGTATTTGAAAATCAAGTCAAATCCCTGGCAATTGTTCCTAATGATTATTTTAACCGCTTTTATTTATTTAAAAAAATGTTGTCTCCACTTGAAACGTGTACCGTGGAAAAACAGCTTGCTGCAACAAGATTTTTCCATATTTTCTGAAGATGTAAATCAGCCGAAATATACTTGTAGATGTTAAACCACGATAAAAAGTTTATTAACTACGCCAATTTTTAATTCCGTGTACAAAGAAAGTATTGTGATCGCGAAAAATTTGGGTTTTCAGATTTCAACGGAAATATCCATTTTGATTAGTTTCGGCGTGACGTCGAACGTATCTACGTATGTATCTCGCGTAACTCAAAAACGATCAACCGTAGGATGTTGAAGTTGGTTTTAGGACTGTTGTAACATCTAGTTATACAGCTCCTCTATCAATTACAATCGACTGGACCAAAAGTGTCCGAAAAAGCCCAAAATCAAAAAATTTAGATTTTGCACGTTTTCTTAACTGCAGTAATAAGTCACCAATCGAGAGCTTTTCAACGATATACCATAAGCGGTACTTATTTTTATTGGTACCAGAGTTATAGTCGAATAAATTTTTAATCAATGAAATGTTTAGATCTTAAGGAAAGGTACATCGGTTCGAATCCTACTTCATCTCCTTTTATGTAACTTTTTTTAATTAAAATATATTGATTTGTTAATAATTAATTATTAACCTCTGATTTAAAAAAAAATGTTTACGATAAATAATAATTCAATAATAACGATAAAAAAAGAAAAAAATTCAGAAGTTATTAGTGAAGTAAAATTTTATATACTTTTAAAAATTTGTATATGTAATTTAATATGTGTACAAGGAAGGCACATCAGATTTTTTTTTTTTAAGTTTATCGAACAATTCTGGAATAATAAACAGTCATCGTAGCGGAAGATAGTTGGAAATTTCGACCTTCACTTTGAAAAATTACATTACTGATGTTATTCGCGAGAAAAATAAGAATTAAAATTTTATAAACGGCTGAAATTTATAGCGAGAATATCTGCACTGATCATTCCGTTATCCACGATAAGATGAATTAGCCCAAAAAAAAAATTAAAAAAATATTCGAGGTATATTCAGAGACGATCGATTCAAAATTACGAAGACACCCGAATTCACATTTGTTCACAAATTAGACGACAGTTTTTAACGGAACGTAATACCCAATACCTCGTGATGGAACTACGATTAATTTTTTTTTGAGCTGGAATCCGAATGTGCAAATGTGAAATGAAAATATCTTAGTTCACCCATCAGTAAAAATTGTAAAACCTATCCGTCTAACGGTAAAGGATGGTAAGGAATAGTTTACAGAATCGGAAATTTATTACAATTATTAGGAAGAACAACGTATGATCATGTATTGTAACATCCTAGAAAATAAAACTAAACCTGCAATAAGGAGAAATCGTCCTGATTTTCTTTCAAACGGTGATATTCTTCTGCACGAAAGCGCATACCGTTCAAAAGATATAAAGGAAGATAATAAAAAATCGTGTCAGCAGGTGTTTTTACACCCACCTTACGGTCTCGATCTCGTATTATCAGATTTTTTTATTTGGTGTGCTCTCAAAAGGTTTTACGTTCGGCAATAATCAAAACGCCAATAAAAGGCTCATACACCAAGGTGAACAATTATTTACTACTGCAAAAAGAAGCTCGCATAAAGATTTGATAAATAATAAATTTTCTACAATAATCTGACGAATAATTATTCAACGAATTTCGTATCTACTCGAATCATAATAATACGATTCTAGTTTTTATTTTATCGACTGCGTTTACCTTAGATCAGAACAAAGGTGTCCTCTAAATAAACCCTGACGATTATATATCGAAAAAAACAATACTTCAATCGGTCTGTAATAATTCAACAATCTTATTTTTAAATATAAAGTATTATTTAATACCAAGTTATTATTTTAGGACAGACATTAAGGTTAGCTTGTTAAAAACACAACGGGACCAAATAATACTACCTTGAGGAATACTCGTTAACGAATAAGACAAATAATTTTATTTATAATTATAATCATTTAACTTTTTTATTATATATTTTTATTTATTTCTCATAAATATTCCGAAAGTTTTTAGATATCTCATGCAACCTTTTGGTTTCGGGACTTTTTAGTTTACGCAGCAGCGTCCATTTTTCGTGACGTGTTAGTAAGGTGTAGTTTTGTACAGACTGAAGCCGATCGTAACTGAGACGTGTGGTCAATTGAAATCCATCCAAACCAAATATTAGTATTCATATCCGAATAAAAGTAAATACCCGTTTTGGATTTGAACCTGAGAACCCTCGATTTCGATATCAGCTGATTTATGATGACGAGTTTTACCGCTAGAAGAACCTGGCGAGTTGTATTTTATATAATTTAATCGGTGAAGTTACATCAAAACAATATATTTTTTAATTCTTATACCTTAATATTCATTTTTTTTAGTTTAATTAAATAGGGTAGAATAAGATAAGGAACTGTAAGTTTTATATAGTGACAATATATCTAAAAACATTACTCGTAACTATATTTTAATTCATATACATATACAATCAGCGTATAAATATATATGTATAAACAAACGAAAAGATGGAAGAATACAGAATCGTACATCAATTGAATAGAGAAAATGCGAGGGAAATATTTTAGTGAGAAAAGTAAAAAAGAATACACGATTGACATTGGAAAGAGTAGAACACAGTTTCCCGTCACACGTCACACTCTCTCGTTTACTTGCCCAAACTCCCTGTTGGTTCAATTGTTTTTGGTTAAGTTAATGTTATGTTATATTAGCTTTTTGGCTGCCGCTTCTGTCGTAATAAATATATAAATATATATTGGTTGTGTGTACATTCAGGGAGGAGGTGAAGAGGAAGAGGAGGTGTTCAACAACTGTGTGCCTACATTATCCACTCGCACAGTCAAATTCCCTTTTCCATCCCTATCGTTCATTCATTTGGTAATTTTGTAACCAGTATCGCGATGCGATTCAGTGCGAGTGAGTGAGTGTCGCATATAATTTGAATTTTCCATCAGTTAACCGGCCTCATTTTCCTAATTAGGTGCATACAACGCAATACTAACCCCCCAGAAACACACACTAACAAACACGCACACTGTCCTATCGATAGCCGTACATATTATTTGGCGCACGTTCACATTTTATAATATATATTGGGAATGTTGTCCAGTGATCTGTATCCTGGTGAGTACGTATGTACATCGGCGTCAAAACAACACACAAACACAAACACACACCACATAATCATCTCATTCATTGTAATATTATCAGACCGACAAAATTCCCCATTACACAATGTGTTTTGTTTACATATGTTTAACATTTTATATCACGAACATTCCCCATCCATCTCTATCCTCCTCATTTACTGCAATTCACACGTTACTCTCTCTTCCTCACAGTTTATTTACAGATTACATATGTTTTAAATACCTCTCGAGCCATACTTAATACGTTAAATATCTAACCCACTCGCTCATTAAAATACTCTACTACAATACAAAATACACGTACCTTCCATGAGACTGTTGTTTTTTAATACCACGTTATATATATATTTTGTGTGTGCGTGTGTGTACGCGCACATGACTTTTGTTTTTATGTTGACACCACGGTTAAATCCTGTAAACCAATTGCTCGTCGTTTATTGTGCTTTTAATACGCTTCATTAGTTAATTGTTCATGAAAATGTTTAAAGCATCATCATCAAATTATCCATTTAAATTTTAACAAATTAATGTATTTAAATGATTATAATTCAAATTCATTATTCAACTATATAAATATAAACAATTTATATCTGTAAGAACGTAATATAATGCACAAATATATTTATTTGTTTTTACGTAATAAATTTATTTGATTTGGTATATATTTTTAGTCGATTAGACTATACTATAGTACGCGTCATGAAAGAAATAACTTACTTTTTATATTTATTCTTACATACTACTTGTTTTTTTTTTTATTATTATTAAAGTTTACATGAAGAAAATCAAATAAGAACTGAAATTACAATGATTTCAATTAAAAAAAAAAAAAAAAAAAAAAAAAAAAATAGAAAAATCCAACCTAAAACAAAGAAAATACAAGGAAGGCCTATGATTCCATAGACAGAGACACATTAATCAACATTTTCAGAGAACTGGGATTGGACAGTAAAACTACAGAGTTGATCAAAGCCGCATTAACAAACACCAACTCCAAAGTTAAATTCATTGGAGAATTCTCAGAGCCGTTTAAAATTAACCAGGAGTAAGACAAGGAGATGGCTTATCACCGTTATTGTTCAATTGCGTATTAGAGAAGATAGTTAGAGATTGGAGAAAGGCGATTAACACCAAAGGCCTACATCTCGGAACAAAAAACAAGAGAGTTGTTATAGATCGCTTAGCTTTTGCTGATGATACGGCGTTAATCACCGATACAATAGAATATGCGCAAGAACAAATAACAGAACTCCAAAGACAAGCGGCTAAGGCTGGCTTACAGATCTCCTTTGAGAAAACACAATGCATTACAAACATCAACAACGCGCCATAACATCTTAAAATAAACAGAAATAAAATAGCCAGAACTGACAGTTTTAAATACATAGGAGAATGGATAACGCAAAACAATAGCGAATAAATAGCTGTAGAAAACAGATTACTCAAAATAGAAAAACCGTACAATATCACGAAGAATATCTACAACAACAAATCCCTTTTCTGGAACACCAAACTAAGACGCTACCAAACGGTAGTTAGACCGGAAGTACTATATACGGCAGAAACGCTGAAACTACATAAAGTACAGGAAGTAGAGAGAATAGAGAAAATAGAGAGAAGAATCTTACAGAAAATATTAGGCCCAAAAAACAATACAGGACTAGATTATAAACAAAGATGAAACCGAGAACTATATTTCAAAATAGAAAAAATACAGGTGTAATGAGGAAAAGAAGACTGCAATTCTACGGACACATATACAGAATGGAGAACTACCAGACTAACAAAACATCTTCACCCTACTAAGCACTCACAAGAACAAGATAACCTGGCTTAAAGAAATATACAATGACCTAGTAAACGATTCAATAGACTCGGACATTTTAAAAGACAGAGCAACATTCAGAAAAACAATACGGGAATTAGAGTTTCAAGAGAGGAAAAAACTCACTTATGCAACTCATTTAAGAGGGAGAAAATGGACTCAAGAAGACAAAAAACACCACTCTAGAAGCACAGGCTAAAAGTTGATTAAGCGTGCCCTCTAAATGGGATATTAGAAAAGAAAATACATCGTTTTTCAAAATCAACTATTTAAATCTTGAATATAGAGGTCATTACAGATTTATAATTATTATTTACTAATTGGTTTATAATTACAATATTTTTAAGTTTATTTCTATTATAGATTTTTTGGTTTTATTTTTATTAAAATTTGAACAGGCTTACAAAATAAACATTGCCCTCAATGAAAAAGATACACTATAAAAAAAAACCAGAAGGGTGTAATCCATGTCTTGATAATGTTAAGAAAAAAATAAAGTGGACGACTATCGAATATGCGATTTAAATTATTTGAAATATAAAAATAGATGTTAAATTTTTCATACTAAATCTAAATAATCTTCCCAAATTTTCTTGCCAAAATTCTTTAAATATCAAAAATGTAACTCATTTTACAGATTTATGTAATTCAATAATCAAAGTTTAAACAAAAATATACAAATGACACAGCTAGACAATTCGCATCCCCTACCAGCACACACAGACACACACACAAATATATATATATCTTATAGATAACAAAAAACCTACAAGGTCATGTAAGAACTTCCTAGAAGAGAAAAGGAAAGACAAAATCAGCCACACTGTTTCTTATTTTAAAGAGTATTGTTTGAAAATACATTTAAAAATTTAGACTGCTAAGTAATGATGAATTTGTAATCTACAAATTTAATGACGCTAATTGAAAATTATCCAGTTTCTTTAGTAATTTTTCCTGTATATGCGATCTTGAATACATTATAATTTCCTGTTATCTCTGAAACGCTCGGCGTAACTGCTAGATGCAGAGACATATTTGAATTTCAGACAATGAACACGGTGATAGTGCGGCAGGCAAAAGAGGCTTGTTTCCAACCTCCTTTCGCTAATCGCGTTGTTCCTGATGATCATGTCTGTTTTTTGAAGAGGATGATCCGTAACGAATGACAAAGTGAATAGAATGCTACTATCAACAATAGACTTCGTCCGGTTAAAAACCAGTGTATCACCTTGAAGTTCCTCGTGCAGGAATAACCGTCTATAGGAGGTTTTTATCTGCCGTTTGCGAATAGGGCACGCTAGGATCACTCATGGATATCTCATGAATCAGAGCTATGCACCCGTTTCTATTCGTTGTGACCGGTCGCTAATGGTGTACCGCATCCTTGTGGATTGCTTCTGTTATGAGTCATTACGTCGGAGGTTTAAAATAGGGATTAACTTCCTAAATATCTTAGGAAACAATGAGACGATGTTATCGAATGTTTTACAGTTTTTTATGGTCGTCCATTTATATTCAAATATTTCAGTTTTCTATAGTGTGTTTCAGCTATGTTACCGTTTGGCGTGTGACAGTTGATAATCTTATTGTTTTAATTTATATTATTAATGTAATATTTCATTTTGGTTCACTTTTACCACACGTCACTGGCGTTTTCCATTCTTCTGTGATTTTATATTTCTGAGTTTAAGTTTTTAATTGTTAATTATTTCCTTGTACGAAGTAAAGGAAGCACTGTGATCGCGAAAAATTTAGGTTTTCAAATTTCAACGGAAATATCCATTTTGACCATCTGTAACTCCATTTTGACTAGTTTTGGCGAGACGTCTGTACTTATGTATGTATCTCGCAAACGATTAGCCGTAGAATGTTAAAATTTTTGATTTAGGACTGTTATAACATCTAGTTGTGCACCTCTTTTTTTTATTGCAATCGAATGAACCAAAAGTGTCCAAAAAAGCCCGAAATCAAAAAAAAATTGGATTTTGGGCTTTTTTTAATTGCAGTAATAAGCCCTCATTGAGAGATTTTCAACGATATTATCATAAGTGGTACTTATTTTCATCGGTTCCAATATTATAGCCAAATAAAATTTAATTAATGAAATATTTTAATCTTACAAGGGTAAGACACATCGGTTCAGATTAGATTTTTTTTTAAATTTAAATATATTGATTTATTAATAATTATTAACCTGTGATTATAAATATAGTTTCACGATAAATAATAATTCAATAATAACAATAAAAAATATACGGTATAAAAAAATATATGACGTTATTAATGAAATTAAATTTTATGTACTTTTAAAAATATGTGTATGTAATTTAATAGGCGTACAGGGAAGTCATGTGGTATAAGGAAGTTATCATCAGCGCCCGGACACCATATTTATATTTAAATATAAATATCGTGTCCGGGCGCTGATGATACATCGTTTCTGGCGCATGATGCGCCCAGAAAAAAATCCATTGTTTGGTTAAAATATAGTTAATAGTTAAAATATATAATAATTATAATATATAATAGTTTAGATATTGTACAATAATTCTCTACTAGGTAAAAATAGGTTTAAGGATAAATAAAAGTAAAACGAAAGGAATGAACTGTAGAGAAAAAAGAAAGGATAGTGAGAAATAAAATAGTAAAATTAGGGAACATAATGTACAGAACAAAATTACAGAATTTTATTGTTTAGATAATAAAATTAATAAATACTGACAAGTAAGACAAAGCTCAAAAGGAGATTAGTAGCACAAGCGTGGAGAGAATTTTACGTAGAAAGAAAGTTTTATAGTATCTAATAAAATAGATTTAAGAATAAGAAAGATATAGTAAAACAACGAATATAGATTTATTTTGCGGCACTCATAATGTTTATGCGTAATCATGAAGCAAAAATTAAAATTTAGTTTAAACATTCACCGTCAAGTAGCAGATGCGATAGACAGTTGCACAGACGAAGCTGTTATGAACCTGGGCTTCAGTACCGTGACGTCATCACCAGAAAAATACACAGTGCATATACACGTCGGAGAAATAAAATCGGTGACTGTTGTATAAAAATCTTATCGAAGAAATTCCGCGACTGACAAAATCATGCGTACGTAAGTGATTTGGACAGTTTTTGGAAAATGGAAGCCATTTCAAAGACCTCACCGAGAAACCTTAAAGTACCAAAAACATACAAAGAATGTGTCTATCTTTTCAACAAATCATAAAACGTTCGTTTCGTAATTGTAAGTCGTCGACTAAGTTTCCTATAAGATTCTCCACGATATTATTCACAACCGATTGAAACTTCGTGCTTTTAAACTGCAATTACTCAATGAAATTAAATCTAACTATTACCAAAACGACTTCAATTTGTATAGATACCGGTCGCTCTTAAAAATTATGACGCTTTTCTATCGATGAAAATCTTATGAAATCGAAGAGTTTTTTTTTAAGTTTACTCTTACTGATTTATCATAAACCTTAAATTATTTCCTCTTGAAAAAAATACTTCCAATCAAATGTAAAAATCCTGTGCTGAACTGAAGGAGCGTATTTTTTCGTTACAGAAAGAGGTACACAAATTTTAGTTATTTTTATTACATTATATATCCAAGTCTTTCTCATATATCTGGCATATATAAGATCACAGAAGTACGACGGATAGAAATAGAATTACTTCTCTGGTAGTAATGATGTTATTTATACAGGCCAGTTCCTGTTGAGAACGGACAAAATGAAGATATAACCTGTAAGGTTAAATTTTACCTGTATTTCGATGGGTTTTGGTATACCGATACGGAGAAATATACGGGTACAGTGAAACAACGCATTTCATTTTTTTTCTAATAGTAAACTTAAGATAGAATCCTTATTATTCTTAAGGACGGTTATGTAATTTTTAGAAGTGACGCGATTCATGTAATGTAATATTTATAATAATTATGAAATTATAAAGAAATTACAAATAATTACTTCTTTGCCTTCCTATAAAAACTGTGAAACGATCAAAAATGTTTATTAAATCACAAATATCTCGAGGATGGTATATCCGAATTTTATTTCCGTGTACGAAGTAAAGGAAATATTGTGATAACGAAAAATTTCAGATTTCAACTGAAATATCAATTTTCGCTATCCCTGAATCCATTTTGACTAGTTTCGACGTGACGTTTGTACGTACGTATATATCTCGTATAACTAAAAAACAAATTACCTGTAGGATGTTGAAATTTTGAATTTAGGACTATTGTAACATCTAGCTGTGCACTTCCCCTTTTGATTGCAATCGTCTGGACCAAAAGTGTCCAAAAAAGCCCAAAGTCCTTCTTGGACATTTTCTTAATTGCAGTAATAAGCAAGCTCTTATCGAGAGCTTTTCAACGATATATCATAAGCGGTACTTATTTTCATCGGTTCCAGAGTTATAGCCAGATAAAATTTAATTAATGAAACATTTGAGAAGGCAGATCGGTCCAAATCTGACTTCATCTCCTTTTTTTAAATTTTATTTTATTTAAATATATTGATTTATTAATAATTATTAACCTCCGATTGTAAAAAAAAAAATTACAATAAATAATAATTCAGTAATAACAATAAAAATATGAAAAATATTAGAAGTTATTAATGAAAAAAATTTTATTTACTTTTAAAAATGTGAATATGTAATTTAATACGCGTACAAGGAAATCATGCGGTGTCCATATCAGATTTTTATAAATGTAATACCAAAACGGGATATTCCTCATGACCTGCTTGTATCGGGGGCAGGAGGTCACACGGAAGACCACCAAAAAGATGGCTGGACCAAATTGAAGAAGCGACAAGAGAAACGTCTGACACGTTGATTCGAATGGCAGAGGACTTAGAGATATGGCGGGAATTTGTCAGCGGGATACGAATCCCCGGGTCATCAGGCATGAAGGAAGGATCACTTATGTATACCGTAATAAAATATAATTTTTAATTTAATTTTTTTTTAAATATCGATGATTTTTTACGGTACGTGATTTAATTTCAAATTCAAAACGTAATTGTAGGAATAATAACTCGTAAAAAAAATATATACATATACGTTATCAGTTTAACCAGATTATATCGCTTGGTAATAAAAATATTTAAATAAATTAATCCTTTTTAAGATTTAAGAAAGATTCCTCAAAGTTAAATAAAGACGGCGGTATAATAATCGTTTAGATTATCTAAGCTTCTCTTCGATTTTAACAAACATTTCTTAGACGCATATACACATATATACTAACAAGAATATTCTGATTTAAATATACGTCGAGTTATATATAAACATATATATAAAATAAAAATAAAACCGATTTCCAAACAAGGATTATTTTTTACATTAAACATTACACACCTACTTTTCCTTTTACAGTACGTTAAATAAATATCTAAAGTTGATATTTTAGTAAAAGGTTCATATTTTAAGTGATAATTGGATAATCTGCAGTCAATGTAGCATGAATACCTTTATTTATTTATATATACATTTTTTTAAAAAAAGGTATAAAAATTTATAAATAAATCTAAATAGGTCTAATATATTAAATTACGTCGTTGTATAACATTAGACAGATTTAAAAATCTTAATTAGTTAAAACTTAATTAGTGTAATTTTAAATAATTAAATAACATATATATATGTAGTGGAAACATTAATTAACAATTAATTAACTCTTTTTTGGTCGATAATTACACGTAAAATCTGGTGATACAATATAAAAAAGTTTTTCACTTTGTTTTACTGTCAACCAAGACTATATATATATATATATATATATACATAAGCGCGCGCATCACGCACGCACGCACGCGCACACACACACACACACACACACACACACACACACACACACACACACACACACACACACACACACACACACACACACACACACACACACACACACACACACACACACACACACACACACACACAGAGCGAGAGAGAGAGAGAGAGAGAGAGAGAGAGAGAGAGAGACACACATATAAAGTGAATCTTTATTCTAAATTTCAAACCAAATATGTTTAAATAAAAATAAAAAAGGACGTAGAACGTACGTTTGAAACAATGTAGCTATTCCGTAGCATTCTTTATACTAGTCGCATTATATGTTTTACGGTAAGTATAAGACTTAATAACACGCTTTAAAATAACAGTATAAAATTAAGAATTATTATTTACTTTTTTATAAATATTCCGCAAGTCTCCAGTTATCCCATACACCTTTGTGGATTGGGGTCAGTAGGCAGCCGGATTCCTTGTTTATGACGTGTAAATGCAGCCTTGTAGAGATTCAGTCCGATCATTCCTGACACGAATCGAAAGAATTATTGAGCGGTAAACGATTCGCGGGTGACGATGTACTTAAAAATGCTGTTAATCGGTGGCCAAATGGACTGACGGAAGAAGAATACGACGAGGGTATATTGAAGCCGGTATATCGCTACGATAAATAACTTAATTCGCGTGGCGATTATATAGAGAAGTAGTGTAAAGTATGAAGTTTAAGAGAAATAAAAATATTTATAAAGTTTTCAAAGTAAATTTTTATCAATGAAACGGTCTTTACTTTAGGGATACCTCTCGTAGATATAAGCACAGTACGATAATTTCATTCGTTTCATCGGTGTTTCCTTATACCCGTATATATATAGCAGGTCGTGCAAATACACTGATCGGAATATCTGCCGAGGCATTTACATCAACGCCATCCTGACAGAGGCACAAACCGACGACTGCGTTGCGTTATCAAGTTTAGATGATCTAAAAGACGACCTGCGGTAAAGTCCATCAGGGCTAGGAACGGAGGAAGTGGTGTGGCAACCGGGATCATCACAAAGGGGATGGATGTCTTCCGCTACGGGGTCAGGATTATATTGAAAAGTGAAAGAAATGTCAGGTAGATTCAATAATCTCTCTGTTTTAGCCCTACAAAAAATTGTGTTTTTAATTATTAAATGACCCTAATATATATATTTATTAATGAGATTATTTATTGTTATAATTAAGTAAGAGAAAGAAAATTTGATGCGGACACTACATGACTTCCTTGTACGCTTATTAAATTACATATACACACTTTTTTAAATGAAAAGTACATAAAATTTTATTTCATTAATAACTTCTGATATTTTTTTTATTGTTATTATTGAATTATTATTTAGTGTATATTTTTTCTACAATCAGAGGTTAATAATTTATTAATAAATCAATATATTAAAAGTAAAAAAAATGGGATGACGTCTGATTCGAACCGATGTGCCTTCCCCTTATAACATCAAAATATTTTATTAATTAAAATTTTATCTATAACTGTGGAACCTTTGAAAACAACGACCGCTGAAATATATCGTTTAAAAGCTCTCAATGAGGGCTGATCGCTGCAGTTAAAACAAAATTCCAAAATCTAAAGTTTGATTGATTTTGAGTTTTTTTTTTGGATACTGTTGGTCCAGTCGATCGCAATCAAAAGGGGAGGTGCACAACTAGATGTTACAACAGTCCTAAATCCAAAATTTCAACATCCTACGTGTAATTTTTTTCGAGTTATACGAGATATAACGTATGTACAGACGTCACGCGTCGAAATGGATTTCAGGGATAGTGAAAATTGATATTTCAGTTGAAATCTGAAATTTTTCGCCATCACAATATTTCCTTTATTTCGTACAAGGAAATAAAAATGGGATATACCATTCTCGAGATATTTGTGATTTAATAAAAATTTTTGATCGGTTCACAATTTTTATAGGACGGCAAAGAAGTAATTATTTGTAATTTCTTTATAATTTCATAATTATTATAAATATTACAACATTATACGTACGTAGATACGTCACGGCCAAATTAGTCAAAATTGATTTAGGGATGGTGAAAACGGATATTTCCGTTGAAATATGAAAAAACAAAATTTTTTTGCAATCCCTGTACTTCCTTTACTTTGAATAACGAACGAGTTTTATTTTACACCATAATTTGGCGTAATAGAATATATTCCGTAATTAATACACGAAATATATTTTTTTTAAATTTAATGTACAATAATAAAGCAGAAAACGTGTAAGATTTTTTTTAACAGTTCAATTCGTCATTTATATAAATTCAATTGTTTGTAAGATTTAATTTATTGTACTATATTTAAACCAA
The DNA here is from genome assembly GCF_047948215.1 of Lycorma delicatula. NCBI lineage: Eukaryota > Metazoa > Arthropoda > Insecta > Hemiptera > Fulgoridae > Lycorma > Lycorma delicatula. The sequence continues at coordinate 7,550,042 of NC_134467.1, forward strand.
AAACCAGAGATTATTTTTTTTTCACGTAACCCTCGGGCACCGACAAGCCTATATATATGTTTTTAGCGATATCAATAGCCGATAATATTGTATGTATCGAGTGGTAACAGTGTCAATTACAAGATGGGTTACTATTGTTTATTTTGGGTGATGAGTGGCTGCAGGGGATACGCCTATGTAACTATATTACAATTGTTATTATTAATATTATTATTATTACTGTTATTTCTACTCTATTATTTGCATCAACAAGCAATATAAGAATTTTAATATGAAATCATTTTTTAATAATTAATTAAAAATTATTTAAAAAAAAATTAATTGTAATTTATATGAAGCTTATTTATTAATTATAGATTTCAAATTTAAAAAAAAATATATATATTTTTATTAAGATAAAATTATACTAAATACCCGATTGTATCCAATTTATCACGGATAATCCAGAAAACATAAAAATAATATTCTAACTAAAATCACCTACTTACGTAACTTATACTAATTAAACAGAATTACCATTATTAAAAAAACAAATACTGATATTTAAAAATTAAATTAATCTGTTATATATTTACACAGACGCGCGCACGCACACACACATACACACACAAACTCTGCTCTTCGACCGCCTACGCGTTCTTTATCCTGGTTGTGAAAATGTTAAGTATTTTACAAATATTCATTAAAGAAAGAAATATTAATCCTTTTATTTCATAATATTTCTATTGCCGTGAAAAAATGTATTTAAGATTTGTGATGGCATTTGCTAAAATAATTTAGGAACAATTTGAATCATTTTTTTCCAACATTTAATGTACTTTTACGAAATACTTTAATTAAAAAATAAATTTCATTACTATAACTCCATTGTCAGATGAACAATACAATTTAAACAAGAGATAAATATTAAAATTTAAAAAACACGATTTAAAATAAAAAGCTATGTTTTTTAATACAGGATAATTAAAGAGCGAGCGGGTGATAATTTTGTTTTCAAATTTTTTAAATTTATTTAAACATTTATATATATATACTAGCAGACCCGGCAATGCTTCGCTGTTGCTAGATTTGAGTATATAATATTGATTAAATGAACACGATTGAAAATTTGATAAAACATTAACAAAATGAACATTACGGAACTTCACAAAATTTAACCTTTCTGTTTCCCCTTTCTCCTTTCCTTTTCCTCATTTTCTTTTACCCATTTTCCTTTCTCCTATTTTAATTTTTACCGTATTCCCTTTCCCCCAGTTTCCACTTTCCCTTTACCCTTCCCCTTTTCCGGTTATTTTTTCTCCTTTTCACTTTCCATTTCCTTTTCCGTTTGCCCCTTTTTTTCTTTTTTTCATTTTCTACTTCTCTTTTACCTTTGTCGATTTTTGCCTTTCCCCGTGCGTAAATCGGTCCAGTAATTTTTAGTCTATAGCGGACACACATATCGGAAACGTTGAAATGGAATCGTAAAATATTTAATATAGCGTGTGTTGATATTACGTCCAACAGATAGCGCTGTTTTTCAAAAAAATAATGTTTTTACCTGTCACGGGTGTGACATCTTAGGTATAATAAAAACACGCGCGTATTCGAATGCGATGTTGTGTCAAAATTTCAAAGCAATCGGTGAAGAATTTTCGGAGATTTAAGATTTTGAACAAACGAACATTTACATTTTTATTTATATAGATAACCTGTGACACTCCCAATAACGTAAGGATTCCAAAGCGAGTTCGTACATCTAAATCGGTTCAGCCGTTGAGCTGCTACGGTGGAACAAGCATACATACATACAACATAAATGCATTACACTGGTTTGTGCAATCGCGTGAAAAACAGAGAATTTCGTATTTTATAGAATAACAATTTTTATATATAATAATAACATATTTTCATTGAATCGATAATTAAACCGTTTTTTATTACCTCCATATATATTCCCGTAAATGACATTTTAAAAAATAGTTTTATATGTATATATATATATATATATATAAATGGGATTGCTTGTGTATCTGTCCATTTGCTTGTAACAATATCACGCGATAACCAACTGATAGATTGCTTTAAAATTTTCAGGATCCATTCGTGTCATCCTAGGGTTTAAGCTATAGACTGAGGCCCAGCTCCCTTGGAGTTGAAATTGTGAATTACAAATATTAATTAAAGAAACAAATATTAATTCATTACATATGTCACCGTGGCAACAGAAATATATATTTTTTTCTTTAATGAATATCTGTATAATATTTTTATATTCTTACAATCATAACGAACGCGGTGTGGGTGAGGATAACGAATGTCTAGCAAGTGGGTTCCGTCCCCTCGCTGGACGGTCGGTCGAACGAAGCGCTCTAACCGGCTAGTATATATATATATATGTTATTTCATTTATTAATATCTGGTTTATTAATTTCGGAAAAATCAACAGGTGTGACACTTTTTTTTTAGATACGTAGGCGTATGACGTAATATGTCTATCTATACTAAATGAATATATAATAAACTTACGCATTTTATTTTTATTAAAAAAAAAAAAAAAAAAATAGAAAATTAAGCAAAAAGTAAATTATTTTAATTTGTATTGATTAATTAGATTTCTGTTCTATTTTAAGGGTTTATTTATTAATTAATGGGAAAAGCTATTTTAATGAAACTTGCGGAACGATCTTAATTTTATCAAATTAAATTAACAGTAATATTTTGTGTGTTACTGTATGTCTTTATTTAGCATAATTTTATAAGTCAGACATTCTCTTTTGATGAAAAATAAATATAAATATAAAAAAATCCCTTTCGGCACGCCGGAAGGCAGAGGTAAATTTCATCGGTGCTAAGTAGGGGATAAAAAAGATTTCCACCTTAAAGTTAAGAAAAACTTAAAATTTACTAAATACGACAACGGTTGCATATGACAAAACGTTTTACGTGTTCAGCATACGACAAGCCCCCATCTTGTTACAATTCCAGCAAAATTTTTGTCATCCCTTGCCGTAAGGGTTGGTCATATCAAAAATTGTTACAAAAAAAGGTTTTAGGTAATGTTTAGAGAAGTAATGACCATTTTAAACCGATTCGATACAGTGCTTATTAAGGGAGGTATGATTTTGTTTGTCTTCGAAACCCCATTTTTTCCACCTCCTGCCCCAATGGTTTGTGATAGTAAAAAAACTTTACTTAAATAAGTTTTTGGTCCTTATCCGATGAATAGTAAGAACCTTAAACGAATTCGATATTTTACTTAATAAGAAAGTTATAACGATATTTTGTTTTTTCGAAAAAGTCCCGCCATTTTCTCATACGCAAAAAAACAATTCAAGAAATGGTATCACACTTAGAAAAACATTAACAAAAATTTTTTTTTCGATCAGTGTTAACCCTCTTGATTGTAAAACATTTTTACGATAAATAATAATTCAATAATAACAATAAAAAAAAATCAGTAGTTTTTAAAGAAGTAAAATATTATGTACTTTTCTTTTTAAAAAAATGTATATATATGCAACTCAATAGGCGTACACGAAGTCATGTAGTGTCCATATGAGATTTTTTACTTTATACTCTTTGGAAAAATGGGCTATTACTTGCATATTATATAAATTTTTCTCATTTTATTGCTTTGTCGAGGATTTAAAAAAAAAAATTTATTAATTTTTTTAAAAAAAAAAAGTAAAATTTTCGTTTTGATAAGCTACATACAAAAAAAAAACTAATTTTGAATTATTATAAAAATCATTATTACAAGTATGATGTGACATTTATATACAAGAATATTTCAACGCTAGAGCCGTTGCCATACAGTAACTATCTAAAAAAACTATTACCTAGCGCTTTATTATTAACAGCGTAAAGTAGTAGTTATAAAATTCGGTGTTTACAATTTTGCTGTTACAACACTCCTTTTCTACATTTATTTAAGAAAAAAAATTATTTTTTAATGTCACTTCAACCCGTCATAATAACTTATACTAGTTATCAAAATGTGGCCGGATTCCGTGACGCAAACGGTAGCGTCTCCGCCTTTCATTCGGAGGTCCCGGATTAGAATCCCGATCAGGCATGGCATTTTCACTCGCTACAAAAATTGTCGTTCATCTCATCCTCTCAAGCAGTACCTAACCGTGGTTCCGGAGGTTAGGAAAAAAGTTATCAACGTGAACTTAACAGATTTTTTTTTCTTATTTTTTAAATTATAATAAATTTCACTTAAATAATAATTATTTTTGTGGAAAAAATGATATTACGAAATAAAATGAAAACTGTTCAAAACCGCCCAAATTGTACAAGGAAAAACAGCAAACCTATTTTACAATGCGATACTTTTGGTTTTATTTCACGCATTTTATAAGAAAACTATAGTCATGTTAGATTAAAAAGTAGCCTAAAAAAGTATGATCATGAGTCGAAATACTCATGATCATTCGACCGTTTGAGAAGTGCCAAAAATATTATAAAAAAACGAAAATAGAGTACGTAAAATAAAAAAAATTAAATACAAACTTTTTTGTATTGTAAAATAAATTGTTTGTTATAATTTTATCTAAATTACAAGGTTTTTCTTATGACTGCTAAAGGACAAAAGGACAATACCCGTTAAAGATAAGAAAAAAAAAATAATACTTTGATTTACAAAAACTAAAGTTATACGCACATAAATAAGAAATAAACGGCATTATAATAAAATTAATAGTAATATACCTGAACTAGAATATCCCTGTATTTCTTGGTCTGTTTACAGTAAACGCCTAAAATAATCCAAAAGATTTATCAATTGAAAATATAAAAAGAAACTTAACATCCGCATAATTAAAAAAATTTCTATAAATACGTAAATGAGACCTAAAATTTTATATATATACATTTTTCAATTTCACTGTACTCATATGGACAGGCATCTTAAATAATTCAATTTATTTATTCAAAGTATAAAAAATTATAATAATATAGAGAATAGTGAACAAATATTGAAATCACTGTGCCTAAAATGCCGTTTTTTTTTTTGCTACATATACTTAAAACAACCCGATAAATTTAATACAAAAAAATGCTTAAAAATAATTTATAAAATTAATAAATAATTTTACAAAATACAGTGTATAACATCGCCAGACTTCATTGTATAACCATCATTAGAACAACCCCATAATTTTTCAACTTAACCGTTATAAGCAAAAATTAAAATACACATAATTAAAAAATAAACCCTGTATTTTAATAATAATAATAAAAAAAATAATAAATTTTTGTGAATTAAATTAAACCCGCATGTTTGAATGAGAGGACTGGCGGTGCGGCACGCAAGCTCCATGTGAACAGCGTACAGAGACGTCTGGCACTGAGAGTTTGTCGAGGATATCGGACTGTCTCCACGGATGTTGTGTCGGTGATATCAGCTATCCCACCGATTGACCTTTTCGCTGGACAACGGGAAGAGATAGGAGGGAGAATGGAGAAGGAGCAAGAACAGGAACTGCTGATGAACAGGTGACAGGCCAGATGGGAGGAATCCAGGAACGGCGCTTGGATACGGCGGTTGCTCCCTACGATTAAACCTCGGAAGGACAGAACCTAGGGTGAGGTGGAGTACGAGCTAACCCGGTCCCTTACGGGACACGGGTGTTTCCGCCGGTACCTGAAGAGGTTCAGACGGACGGAGTCAGACCTGTGTGTCGCCTGTGGCCAGGTTAATTCTGTTGAACATACTGCCACCGCCGGGAGCGATCGCGGGTAGAACGTTATCAGACTCTGGAACACCTAGATCGTGATAACATTGCACGGTCAGGTTCAGAAGGAGCTGGGCTGCGGTAGAGTGTACGATCACAGACATCATCAAGGGTAACCTGACGGATGGAAAGTGGGACCCACTCAAATCAAATTTCTTATGAAAAAACCGACTGGTCTTCCAGTGAGAAAGAGAACAGAACTTAAACCCTTAAAATTTCCGACAATAAAGAAATAATTACGGTTCAAAAATCTAAATATTTGGGAAAAATTATAACACGGAATATAACGGGATGAAGAACAAAGTACGAAAAGTGGAAACTGCCTATCACCTCACGAAGAACATTAAAAAAAAAAAATTCTGTTATATAACTCCAAATTGAGGTAATATAAAATTGTCGTCCTACCAGAAGCAGTGTATAGGGCAAAGTGTGTGCAGTATTTTTTTCAGGTCAAGAAGTAGCGAAAGTAGAAAAAATAATTTTAAGAAAAATATATGGACCAAACATTTTCAATTTACAAACTAAAAAGTAAAAAAGAAATTTACAAACACAAAAAAAAAAAATTAGGGGTCTTAATCGGAAAAAGACGATTACAGTTTTATGAAAATTTATGCAGAATGAACGACCAGAGATTGACAAAACAAATATTTAATTTCTACATAAGTAGAGCCAGAAAGACTGAACGGTTAAAAAAAACAAAACAGAAAGATCTAAAAATATTAAACGTTTCTATGTATCTGTGTAAAGGCAGAGATAAATTTAGAAAAATGATTCAAGAATCTAAGTTTCCAGAGAGAAAGAAAAAGAATGGTTTATATATATATATAAACCAGAACAGATGAACGGAAGAAAGGTGAAAACAGAGCAAAAGAATGAAAACCTTCTGGGAAAAGAAGTCAAAACTATGCAAACATGATCCGTAGTGGTCTGAACAAAAAGAATAAAAAAATAATGAAAATAAATTTAATTTTCTATTTAAGATAAAACAAAAAAATATTTAGAAGTAAAATAATATCTAATTATTTTTTTTGATAAATAATTATTAAGCTTATTATGAAAGTTTAAAATCAAGAAGCAACGCACCAATTATAAAATTAAAAAAAAAATATATATAATATTCTTATGGAAAAAACGTTTTTGCAAGTACTTTTTTATCCCGTAATTGTATGTTCGTTTTTTTTTCTTAAATAAAACGGATAAAATTTGATACAATAATTACTTGTAATAATTAAAAAATGTTGTTAAAAAGAAATGCTTATATATATCGCGCGGTTAGTTATTCCTAATTGATTGAAATATGTTTACTACGTACCTCATAAATGTATCATTGTACCTATATTCTAAGACATTACGTTACAAAATTCTTTATTACAGTTACAAAAAGTCGAGATCAAAATGACCACCTTCATCCGTTTTACGAATGAAAAAATGAAATAAAAAAAAAGGTACATAACCTTTTCGAAAATAGGAAAACAAAGATGTTTTATATTTTCTAATTACGAGTTTCACTGCTACGGTCATTAGCCCGGATGAAAATTTTTAGCGTATAAAAAATGCCTTGCCTAACCGAGATTCGAACCCGGGACCTCCGGGTGAAAGGCCGAGACGCTAACGTTCGACAAAGATAAAAGTCGGGGAGAACAAACTAGAAAAGATCTAGGAGAAATAGGAATAAAACAAGACGCAATATTTTTGATAGAAACAACTGTTGGAAAAAAATTAAAGATTTCCAAAAAAAAACATCTAAAGAGAATATATAGTAAGAAAAAAGAAAAAAAAACCTTCTCCCAACGTATAAGAGAATACTGGAGAAAAATTAAAAAGAGATCAAAAAGGAAAAGATATTTCTTATCGTGGTCCATTACTTGACCAACAACGAAAAAAAATAGCGATTTCTTTTTCCAAAAAAACTATCCTCACTTCTCTTAAACCAAATAAAGAAATATGTTTTTGGATTATACAACCCGATACTTCGACAGTAAAAAATCTTATTTCAATAAATTATTTAAATATTAAATAGATCTTACGCCAAATTAATTTAAAATTAAATTCAAAGATTTTGTTTTAACAACAAAAAAAATTATATATATATATATATATATATAAAATTTTATATAACCTTGCATTTGCAGACGATTTGGCAATCCTTGCGGAAGACGAACGGACTGCGATAAGACAAATAGAAACACTGAAGGAACGTACAGAAAAAGTGGGACTACAAATTTCGTTTGAAAAAACAGTGTTAATCTGCTCCAGAATAGAAATCTCAAATTTAAACCCAAAATATGGAATAATAAATAAAGTCCCTCGCTTTAAATACCTTGGAGAATTTATTACGCCGAACAGCTGGGAGAAACCGAGTCAATTGGACCGTCAGCAGAAGGTCAGGAATGCTCTAGGTTAAGTGCAAAATCTGTACAGAAAGAAATCCCTCTGGCGCCAAACGAAAATCCGGCATTACAATACGGTTATTAAATCCACAGCATTATATTTCAGTGAAACATCGACCTTAAATAGGAAAACCGAAATAGAAGAAATAAAGGAACAGGAAAGGAAGATTATAAGGAAAATATTGGGATCGAGACAAACCGAAGAAGGATATAAGTTACAACCGAACGAAATTGTTGAAATGTACTCTAATATTGGAACTGACATAAGGAAAAGACGAATGAAATCCTTGGAACACCTTTGCAAGCTGCCGGAAAACCAACTGACCGAAAGAATAATCGCGTACTTAACATCATTAAAGGTTGCAATCTCCTGGCTCGCAGAAACACGAAAACATTTAGAACACGCCGGAATTACGCTGGAGGGGATCGTAGACAGAAACACATACAGAAATAAAATACGATAAACGGGAAGTTAAACCAGAAATGCCGAAGCCTAAACAACATCGTCCGAAACGGTCTGAAGAACGGAAGAAGGCATTTTCTGAAAGAATGAAAGAATTTTGGAGGGAAAAGAAGAATGCCAAGCGAAAGAAATATGAATCGTGAATGCTTAACGTCTTCCATCGGGAAGTTCTCGACTTATAATAATTATATATGTTTAGTCTTATCTGGTCCCCCCTCTTCCAATATGAAGGCAGGGCGCTGCTGGAGTGGCGGTGGTATGGATGACTAGCCGTGCACGTCTTTTCTTTTTATTATATTGCATATTGTATTATTGTATGTAGGTGCATGTGATTTTCTTTTACTATTAGTGTACTTTATAATTACGTGCATTAAACTTTCTTGTTTAAAACAAAATGTTGATAATCCACATACCAACAACTATATATTAATCGGTAGGGCTACCACGATGGGATGAACAAATTAAGCAAAAGTAAGGACGACTATTTGAAAATAAAATTCAGACTAACCAGCGAAATTATCTTTCCTATTGCATTCTACGGCTGTGAAACATAGACCATGATAAAGGCTGACAGGCGTATAATCGACGATTTAAAATTCTTTTATTGACACCGGCCGCTAAGAATCCCATAGGTGGCCAAAATAACTGAAAAAGAAATTGTAATTAAAATCAAAAGTCGGTTGCTAAACCTGTGACAATCGTACTTTGGTTACGTCCTGAGGAAAAATACTGCTTGGAAAAGGACATCTTATTAGGCACGATAGACGGAAGAAGACGCTTGAGCCAACCAAGAACGCGTTGGCAAGATACCGTCAAACGAGTAACCGGCAGGAGTGAACAAAAGCTGTCAGAAACCGGAGAAAGTGGAGGAGATGATCCATTTATAACCGGAAGCCGTACGCGATTGACCGGTTAAAAAAACGAATAAATATATAAATTACTTAAATAACACTTGATTAATGAATTTAAACTGCTACTTAAAAAAAAATTACATTTTTTTCTTCATCTAATACCTTTAATTGTTTAATTATTAGGTTTTAATAGTTTTCCCATGTAAGAGAATTGTAGTTCTGAAGCCCGACCGAAAGACTATTGTTTAACGGCTTTTTGATAGTATCCACGAGTTCCAATTAATCTTTGCTATATTTCTGTTTCGCTATACTTGTTACATGAACAACGGAGGCAGCTATTTACGAGTCCCGAATCAATAAAATTATTTAATTTTTATTAATATTATTCCTTGAACCTTCTAGATAGATGGGGGACAGTTTTTATTCTTCATCCGTAAAATAGAACTTTTGTTATCCGTATAATGTAGTATTGATAATATTTATAAATTTTGTATAATTTATTATGTTAATTAATATGAATTTATTTTATAAATAATTTAATAAACTTTTTTTTTCCAATATCGGAACCTTTTTACCCGTTTTTCTAACAAATATAACCAGTTACAAAAAAAAATTGATGTAGACACTACATGACTTCCTTGTACACCTATTAAATAACATATACACATATTTAAAGGTCCGTAAAATTTTATTTCATTAATAAATTCTGATATTTTTTTCATTTTATTTCTTTTTTATTGAATTATTATTTACCGTAAAAGTTTTTTTTTTTAGAATCGGAGGTAATTATTAATAAATTAATGTATTTAAATTAAAAAAAAAAAAAATTAAAAAAAGAAATGAAGTCGGATTCGAACCGATGTGCTTTCCCCTTGTATGAACCAAGTAATTTATTAATTAAAATTTCATTTGGCTATAACTCTGGAACCGATGAAAACAAGTACCACTTATGACGTATTGTTGAAAAGCCCTCAATGAGGGCTTATTACTGCAGTTAAGAAAAATTCCAGATCGAAATATTTTTGGATTTTGAGCTTTTTTTAACACTTTTGGCCGAGTTGATTGCAATCAAAAGAAGAAATTCGCAACAAGATATTACAACAGTCCTAAATCCAGAATTTCAACATGCTACGGCTAATCGTTTTGAGTTACATACGTTTGCGAGATACATACGTAGTACAGATGTCACGGCGAAACTAGTCAAAATGGATATTTCCGTTGAAATCTGAAATTTTTGCGATCACAATACCGGCTTTACTAAAAGGAAGTAGAAACAAAAATAAGTAGATATAGTTACGTCCACGGAATGATGCGTTTAAGCTGGAGGTTCCGTGTTTTAATCCCAGGTATGGTATTTTTTTATGCGCAAAAAAATTCATTATGATCTTTTATTTCACTACTATATAATAAGACAACGAATTTTTCGTTTCTTTTCGAAAACCGCGAAAGTACTTAAACTACAGAAATTTTAACCGTAGCTTTCTTATGACCCGAAAAATTTTTAACACAATTCAAACCTCATCAATCTCAGTACAAATCATAAATTTTAAAAATAGTATAAATTATTCGTGGCGGAACGGTAGTGTCACGGCGTTTTATACAGATGTCCCGGGATCGAATCCCAGTCATGAATGGCTTTTTTCATACGCCAAAAAATTCCATTTCCATATCTCATACACAAGCTTCAAGTTATGTGTCGATACCATCAAAAAATAAAAATAAATCTACAACTTCTTTAAGTAAATTTAAGGTCAACGTCTATATCGATTTATATTGTCTACACCATTGATTGCCAAACGTTTTCGCCCACCGCTCGCATTGAGAATCAAAAATTTTTTAGCGCCCCCAAAAATTTTATATTTACCATCTGTTAACTGCAATTGCTGTTTTTAAGATGCGCTCTTAAAAGCGATATCAATTATTCTTTTTAAACGTGGCATATCCTATTTCCAAGTTAATACTTTACATTTTAGTTTGAAATATCAGGAAAACATAATTTTTCCTTTTTTTTACTTCCTTGTACGAAGTAAAGAAAGTATTGTGATCGTGAAAAATTTCTATTTTCAGGTTTCAACGGAAATATCCATTTTCACTATCTCTGAATTCATTTTGACTAGTTTCGGCGTGACGTTCGTACGTATGTATCTTACATAACGATTAGGAGTAGGATGTTGAAATTTTGGATTTAGGATTGTTATAACATCTAGTTATGCACTTCCCCTTTTGATTGCAATCGACTGAGCCAAAAGTGTTCAAAAAAGCCCAAAATCCAAAAAAAAATTGGATTTTGGACTTTTTGAACGGCACTAATAATCCCTAATTAAGAGTTTTTCAACGATATATCATAAATGGTATTTATTTACATTAGTTCCACAGTTATAGCCAAATGAAATTATAATTAATGAAACATTTGGATCTTACATATATTAGGCACATCGGTTCGAATCAGACTTCATCTCCTTTTTTTTTTATTTAAATATATTTAATATAATTTATTAATAATATTTATTAACCTCTGATTGCAAAAAAAAAAATTTACGTTGAATCATAATTCAATAACAAAAAAAAAAAATGTGAAAAAATATCATAAGTTTTTAATGAAATAGAATTTTATGTACTTTTCAATTAAAAAAAAAAAAAAAAAATGTGTAAATGTAATTTAATAGGCGTACAAGGAATTCATGCGTTATCCACATCACATTTTTTTTTTTAGCCGCGTAACCGGAAAGTCCTACAGCTGTTATTATCCCTCGAACTAATCGGAAATGATAGCATAACACCAATATTTAATCTCGTTAAAGAAAAACCTTTAACGATAAATAATAATTCAAAAAAAAAAATAAAATTAGCAGATATTAGTGAAATAAAATTTTACGTACTTTTAAAAATATGAATATGTAATTTAACAAGCGTACAAGCAAGTGATGTGGTGTCAACATCAGATTTTTTTTAATCAGCCATCGCCTTCCTAAACCGCTTGAACGTCCCTAATTTTCTGTGGACCTTCTATCGCCCCCTGAAGGCCTCCAGCGCTCACAAGGGGGCGTTATCGCTCACTTTGAGAACGAATGGTTTACATCGATCGTTTTATATGTCAATATCGACTTCAAAAATGTATTATGCGATCGACTAGATTGAATATCATTGTTCATAAAAGATCAATTTGTATTAATATCGTAATATATCTAAAAACAAATTAATGCGATAATAAAATTAAACGGAATAATAACTATTTAACAAAGTTTTGACGGTTTGAGGAATATTGAATTCGATATAGAGTTTTAAAGAAAGTTATTATCTTTTTACGAAATCTAATATCATCGTTAAATCCGGTAGCAACCCGCGAGAACTCATCCTTACGCGTAGTACTCTAGCTTTTTATTGCGTTGAACTAACAAGTTCCATTAGAGTAAGCCGTACTGATAATCGATATATAGATTCGACTTTCAGTTTGGTATTAATATTTTCATAACGCCTAGGTATTCGAAGTTTTATATAGGAAAAAGAACTTCTTGGGGCTACTAGAATTTATGATCACAGACAACGTGGATCTACGCCAGAGCTTCTCAAAGAATCGAAGGGCTCAAAATCGAGTTCGACCTTCGATAAATATGTTAGTTCTAAAATCAGTATTTGATTTGAAATTTGTAAGATATTCAAATAAGTTACACGATTTGTAACCGTTGAAATTCCAAAAAATGAAACTTCTGGATTTTACTGCGTCGGGAGCAAAGTAGTATTTAACGTCTTCAATATTATCTTGATTTCATTAAAAGTTTTATTTCGGAAAAATAAACATTTATATAAACAATTTTTTTTATTTGCTACGTTGTAACAATATTTTAAATTATATATGCATGTAGCGCGGACGAAACGGAGATGCTAGTAGTAAATATTATTAGCAATCAGCCTGTTATTACAATTTATTTACGTATAAATAAATAAAAATAGTAAAACAATGATTTCTATTACGTCATTATTTATAATTTTATTTTTTTAAATTTATGAAAAACCCTTTGAAAAACAATAAAAATTACGTACAATCCGAAATGAAACATTCCCCGTATTTTTTTTTTAATTTCTTTTCAAATATATTGTCAGCTACGTTTCTGTAAATAAATATGATATTTAAATGTCTATCAATATATTAGCTAATAATAACAAAATGAAATCCATTTAAAAATAAAATGATCTGAATAGTTAAATGTCCATATTAAGAAATTAAGGAACATATCCGTTTTTAATTTTACTGTCTTAATTAATTAACTGATTATTTATTAATTAATACGTAAAAATGAACTGCAATTTAATTAGATTATTTAATTTAGAAAATACACGGTTATTCTTTTTAACTTTTTTTTTTTTTTGACCGAAATACGTTCGCAAAATTAATATTTAAACAGGTAGAAACGTAACGGTTTTATTGTAAAATACTTTGACGTTATTTTATTAATTTATTTTTACAGGTAAATTACGAACAGATTTTTTTAGCATTTTAGATAAATATTATTTTTAGATATAAAAATATATAACGATAAAAAAAATTAGAAATATATCGTAAACCTTGAAATTATACAATAATTAAATACAATTCATTTCATGTTTGTTCCCAAAAGGTGACTGTTTTTAAACTACTTTTATATAGAGCCGTACAATACTTTAAACCTAATAAAGTTTCTTTAAACAAAAAAATAATAAAATGCATTGCCGTTACAATATTAATAATACAAATAAATTACATAATAAAGAAATAACAAAATTAATACGAATAACAATATAAAATTATTACCAGATAAAAATCAAAAAAATTACATAAAAATGAATACACTTTTCTTTAGTCAAAAAATTTTAAAAACGTATAACAAAATTAACATAACACCTGCATATTCTACAAATAGTAAACTAATTAAATATATTAATTATAATTATAATTATAATAACGATGCTTAATTCTAAAACAACTGATCACAAGGCGTACTAAGAAAAAACCTGTGGAAAATACGTTAGAGAAATCTGAAGAGATCTTCAAGAAATTGGCTTGAGGGTTGAGGAGGCCTGCGATAAAATGAAAATTAACTACGCGTTTCAAAACAATAGATTCAACGTTAAAAAATTAGAAAGGCGTAACAAAGTGGTGGTCAGGAAGCAACGATCCGATAGAATGAAAAAATACTGGGAAAATCGAAAGGCCAGATTAATACAGAAATTCAAGAGGAACTGAAATACGGATACTAAAGCGGTCCAATGTGGCCTCAAAAGTTCGATAAACAAGGGGTGTATATAGTCGGGGTTGTGAGGATCGCGATGTGATACGTGTCGGTATACGACCAATCCGTTCAAAAGAACAGATGGACAATATTAAAAACAATAAACCAGAAAATTGTAACTTCGCTAAATATATATTAATAACGGTCGTCATACGTACAAAACAAATACTTTTATGAAAAATTTAGAATTTCTAACAATTATTATAATAAAACTAATTAAAAAAAAATATCGCATTTACAGTAATTATAAAAATCTAATTAACGAGCAAACATTTTATAAAGATTATAAATTGTTTAAACCCGCCCTAAATATAGATATAAAAAAATAATTTAATCTAATAATATCATTTCTGATAACATGATTTTCCTTTTAATTACATTTGAATCCATCAGAGTATTTTTATATTCTTTCAATATACTATTAGAATGCAAACAGTCATGACTGTATAAGTATTGTAACCTTTGACAAAATTTTAATTTTTTAACCTAATTATAATATTTTAACTCCTGATGATGGTTTTGAAATAAATCGAAAGAGCTCGAGTCACACTTAATTTGCTGGTAAGGTGGATTTTTTATTTTTATTAAATTACTAATAACAGTTAAAAAAGATTACACTTCATAAAAAATAAAATTTGTATTATTTTTAAAATGACTGAAAATAAAGGAGAAAAAAATTATCGTAGTAAATACAGAATAAAAAAAATATTTTCTAATTAGTATGATAAAAATATGAATTATATAAACTGATTTACGATAAATAAATATTTCATTTTTATCGGTATATAATAATATATAAAGATTCCAAACTGCACGGCAATCTCTCGGGAGACGACTATAATCCAAAATAAGAAAAAAAGTTCATATATACATAGGTCAGAAAACGGTTTCGCGAGCCGAAACCAAACTCGCCGTTTCGGCTCGCGAAACATTTAGCCCTGTTTTCTGCTCCCTCTGCGAAATTAAACCGTACTAAAATTGTTGGGTGGTACAGATCGAGAGGGTAAATTTGGAGCTTCGTTATGAATTTGACCTGAGAAATGAATAAAATTCCCAGACCTCTATAGGTTTTATCAAAAACGGGGTAAAACATGAAAACATTTTATCGGAAAATACACTTGTTTTTAGATTTGGAATAAAATGACTTTGTTAAATTACCGATAAACAAATAAAAGATTCTGATTAACTTTGTAGAGAATTTAATTCTGAAAAAATTGATGTAAATAACCTATATAAAAAAATTAAACACGAATTTGAGAAGTTCAACTTTAGTTAGAAACAAAACACAGAAATCGGTTTGGAAAAATAATCGATTTTAAACAGAACAAATTACATACAAATACTAAATTATAAAGATAAATTTGAAAGACATCCTAACATATTAAAAATTGTTATTTTTTCATAGGTTGGCAATAACAACTGATCATTTAAGTTTATTGTTTAGCACTTGAATATTCATTTGAGCGGTGATTGTCCTGTTATTGTTCGGTCAGTGATTCACGGTGGATGATATCACAATTTTTTTTTTCATTTGGAGAGTTAACGGACACGTTGTTAATTTACGGTAAAGTAAATAAAAATGGATCGCCTGCTATGCGTGATTACTGGAAAAATTATCCAGATTTAAGAGTACCGTATCGTAGAATATTTCACTCTTTGAAAATGCAAGTTCGAAAATCAGGTATGCTTAAACCACGACCATTCTACGCTGGCCGTGAACGTTTTGCGAGAAGAAATTTTGCTGAAGAAGCAATATTGAATGCGGTACAATTATGTCCCGCTTCAAGCACCACAAGGTTGTCGCATCGCTTTCATGTTTCGTAATTAAGTATATGGCGAACTTTAACGAACCAACAATTTTACCCGTTCTATATAACACGTGTACAAAAGTTTTTACCGCCTGATAATAATAAACGGATGAAATTCTGTCGATGATTAATTAGAAAATGTGAACATCATCCCGATTTCCTAAGCGATATTCTAATTATTGATGAATCCTGTTTTACAGGAAACGGTATTTTATGTAAATTATCGAAACGCTCACACTTGGGCAGAAAAAACCCCGTGATACTTTTTTTCTTTCCGTTTAACCTCCGGAACCACCGTAAGGTATTAGTTCAGAGGATGATATGTACGAATGTAAATGAAGTGTAGTCTTGTATCAGGTCGACCGTTCCCGAGATATTCGGTCAATTGAAACCCGACCGCCAAAGAACACCGGTATCTACGATCTAGTAATCAAATTCGTATAAAAGTAACTGCCTTTACTCGGATTTGAACCGTAAACTCTCGCCCACGAAACTGGCGATGACGAGTTAACCACTAGGCCAGGCAGGTGGGCACCTCGATAAGACATTTCTATCGCACTTTTTTGTTTAATAAGTGTATGGTTTTTTTGGTAATAATCTCATAGGCCCTTTTTACTTCCTTGTACAAAGTAAAGGAAGTACTGTTATCGTGAAAAATTTCGTTTTTCAGATTTCAACGGAAATATCCATTTTCACCATCCCTGAATCCATTTTGACTAGTTTCGGCGTGACGTCTGCACGTACGTATTTATCTCGCATAACTCAAACACGATTAATCATAGGACATTGAAATTATAGATTCAGGATTGTTGTAACATATAATTGTTCACCTTCCCTTTGGAAATTGCAATCGACTTACCCAAAAATGTCAAAAAAATCTAAAAACTCTGGATTTTTTATTTTTTATTAACTGCAATAATCGAGAGCTTTTCAACGATATTCATAAAATGTATTTATTGTCATCGGTTTCGGAGTTATAGCCAAATGAAATTTTAATTAATGAAATATTTGAATCTTACGTAGGCACATCGGTTCGAATCCGAGTTTTTAATTTAACTATATTGATTTATTAATAATTATTAACCTGTGAATGTAAAAACATTTTACAGTAAATAATAATTCAATAACAATAAAAAAAAAAATTATAACTTATTAGTGAAATAAAATTTTATGTACTTTTAAAAAATGTATATATCTAATTTAATAGGCGTACAAGGAGGTCATGTTGGTGTCCATATCAGATTTTTTAATAAGTTTAACTAAAATCTTACAAAGACGTTTGTACGTACATATGGAACATGAATTTTTTGTACCGTATGAATAATGCCGTGCCATTCCGTGATTCGAACCCAGGACCTACAGAAACGATTTTATTTATTTTTAATAAAAATTATTTTGTTCTAAAATCGAGATGATCCTTTTTTCGAGTTTAAAATTAATAGTACAATTTTTTTTTTTTTACTTTCCTGCTTAGATAGCTCTAGAAGGGAAAATATTGTAATCGGTCCAATTTGGGCATATGCGGTTTTCACCTGATCTTGACGCTTTGATACCTAAGGAACCAAAACTCCCAGATAGAAGTGTGTTCGGTGTTTCACACCTAATATCTCTAGAGCTGCTGAATCAATTTTGACCAAACTTGATCAGTTACTTCTATATATACTTATGCCATTAAATTTTCAACTTAAAACTTCACGGTGCTGAGGCTCTAAAACGAGATCACCCCAGTATCTGGAGATTTCGCCAAATTAAAGTAATATTTTTTTTCGACACGTTTGTTAACGATTACAAAATAACCATATTTGCAAAAAACATTTTTTGCAATATCGCATCCCCACCCCAAGAAAATGTTATTGTAATCGTCTGATATCTTGTGACGTCACAGGTGAGCGGTAGAATTAAATGAATGAATAATAATATTTGAGGTGTAAAAAGGTAACTCGGTTTGGCCGGATCTTGAACTCGATCGATCGCCCGGTGAATCGGTACCTGATGCGTTAAGACTTGCGGCTATACCAGACTGTCGATTGTACAAGCGAAATTTATTCTATGTAAGTCGTGAAATCACATGAGTTTGGTTAACGCTGACCGTCACCTCTAGTACCGCCAGATCCGCGCGAATTATATACAGTATTCGCGCGCGCTTTAGTTATAATCATCGGATTAAATAAACGAAAAAGTAGTATATTTAATTATTTTAAATTAAGTTATGAGTGTAAGCCGTACATCAGAAACAACCCAAAGTTATAGGACTTTTCCGGAACGCGGCTTTAGCGTTCGGGGAAAGTCCTTCTAATGTGTTGTCATCTATTTTTTTGTAAGTTTCGTTCTGCTTTGTTTTTTAAATAAACGACGTATTTTTTAAATTCTCCTTAATAGTTTGAATATTAGTTCAAAGAATTTTTCTTATAAATTTTGTTTGCAAAATTTTATTTATTTACTGGAAAATTTAAAGAAATTATTTTACTTTAAACTTAAAACATTACGTTTTGGAATATCAATCATTTTTTTCAAAAATCAATAAAATACCTTTCTGGGACCGGTTTTATTTAATTTTTTAAGATAAAAATCATAAGAAACCATTAAATTTACTCTTTTAATTTAAACAAGGCGTCATTTTACCCTTAGAACAGAAATCGGAGTGAAATTTTTGAAAAGCTATTACATGAAAACCAAAAGTTTCCAAATCGACGTTTATATGAAAATTTTCCTTTAATCTTTCTCTTGTCTAACGCGTCCTGAAATTCTTTACGAGATATCCTGCGTATTACTTAACTGATAAGTTTATTAATTACGTTCCGATTAAATTTTAAAACGATTTACTGACAAAAACAATTCCTTTGAATTACTAGGGAGTATAATTTGGCTCCAGTATTTTATCCTAAATAAAACACGGTAATTGAACATTTACATAACACGGATTAACGAAAGAAAGACGAACTGTATCTGACATCATTTTATCAAATGTAAATTAAACTAAAATAGAGCGTTTCATCTAGAGGTTCTGTATTTAAATCCCCATCGGGATTTAAATCGCGTCATTACGCGTGGCATTTTTTACACGCTACAAATTTCCACTTTTCATAGGACAAAATGACCAAAGCAGTCGATACCCTTACAACACAAAATAGAATAAAAAATTAGTTACACCGATATTACACTACAAAAAAAAGGGGGGGTCTACGGCCCGCCGCGAAAATGTTACATGGTTTTCGCTTCATTACAAATGATTTTGTTAAATGTTTTTGCCAATTGTAACTAAATACAGCCCATGAATTTAGCCTACTAACAACAAAAACTGTTACGACGAAAGCTTCAAAATCCTGAAGATTTTTAGTTGTTTCTTGAGTTTTGATTTTTTACACAGGTTTAACCCTGTTATCTTTCTTTATCCCTAAAACACAAATATCATTTTAGATAAATCGTTCGTATAAAGAAGAATAAATCGTTCGTTCAGTTCATTCAAACCAAATCTGTGAGCACATTCAGCAAACAAACCAACGCACTGCGCCTTTTTTATCGGTTAGATATAATTTCTAGATCTAGTTACAATAACTTGACTTCCACGGTTTTTAATAAAACCTAAATCAATTAACAGATAAATAATACAAAAAAATTAATAAATTAATTAATTATAAGAATTGTTCATTCCTTCCACAAATAATTGGTCGATATTTTGAATTTCAATTGCCCAGTTCCTATTCTTCATAAAATAGATTTTTTAATTATTTTTTATTACTTTTATTTAATATATTATTAATCATTTTTTTAAATTAATTTATATAAAAAATTTCCATAACCTCTGTCTAAATTGGTTGGATAATCCGTTGACCCAAAGTTTATATATATATATATATATATATATATATATATATACTCGTTACACCTGTCGAAAAAAATCAAAATTTCATGACAACATACAAAATATTCATTATTAATATACGGTAAATTTTTGAAAATTGTTATTTTATTTTGTAATTTAATATATTTTTATAATAATTATTTGATATACTAAATACTCTGTTAGGGCTCGCTTTACCAACACTTACCGTCTAACCAGATGTCCCGTTCAGACCCGCACTGACTTAATTATCCTAATATTACTGATAAATAATTACAATTTTTAATTAAAAATTTTATTTTTTGAAAAAGATATTGAAACAAGACAAACGGATATACAAAATACTAAAAACGGTCTCGTAATTCGATTTGACTGGCGATTTGGGCGTAGTAAAGTAGAATATCATCAAGAAAGATATCCGACTATTACAGCAAGACATTACAAAGATCATTATCGTGAAAAATTGAAACGTTTCTTAATGAAAGTAATTTTATATTCTTTTCGGTTCAATCCATCGAGTAGTTTTTGCGTAAAAGTAACAAGACACACAGAAACCACTAGATTTATAATTAAAATAGATATAAATCGTAATTTATTTAATTAATTTTTCGGTCATTGTTGATTTAACAAAAATTTTCTTAAAGAGTTTTCCTTAATCTTACAAAGAAAATACTTGAATCGTTCTTTTTTTAACAATAAAAATGTTATATTTATAAATACCTAAAAATAAAATAGCGTATTATAAATTATAAATAATTACGTTTACTTCCTTGTACGAAGTAACGAAAGTATTGTGATCGCGAAAAATTTCGGTTTTCAGATTTCAAGCGAATTTTGATCATCCATTTTGACTAGTTTCGGCGTGACGTCTGTACGTACGTATGTATCTCGTATAACTCAAAAACGATCGGCCGTAGGATGTTGAAATTTTGAATTTAGGTCTGTTGTAACATCTAGTTGTGCACCTCCCCTATTGATCGCAATCGATTTGACCAAACAGTCCAAAAAATTTCAAAATTTAAAAACTTTGGATTTTGACCTTTTTCTTAACTGCAGTAATAAGCCCTCACCGAGAGATTTTCAACGATATATCATAAATAGTACTCATTTTATTTGGTTACATAGTAATAGCCAAATGAAATTTTAATTAATGAAATATTTTGATCTTACAAGGGGAAGACACATCGGTTCGAATTCGATTTCATTTCTTTTTTGTTTAACTTTTTTTTAAATTTAAATATATTGATTTATTAATAACTATTAACCGCTGATTGTAAAAATAAACTTTTACAATAAATAATAATTTAATAATAATAAAAAGAAAAAAATCAAAAGTTATTAGTGAAATAAAATTTGATGTATTTTTAAAAATGTGTATATGTAATTTAATAGGCTTATAAGGAAATCATGCGGTGTCCACATCAGAGTTTTTTAACATAAATTAAATTAAAAAAAATAATTTTTAATTTTTTCTATAAATTTTAAACGTCTGTAGTCTAACTCATTACAAAATAAAATTATATATATAAAATATATATATTACATATTAAAAGGAATTATATCTATTATACGTATTAAAAGGAATACATACATATTATTACATATCTACATATTATTTTATATTATACATATTAAAAGGAATTTATACAGGGAAAAATAATAATAATAATGAAATAAAATTAAAAAAGAGATTAAAATTATAAAATATAAGAGATTAGACAAAAAACAGAGATTAGAAAAAAAAATAACGCTTACAAATTTAGTAATAATTCACAACCGTTGGTTATTATTTACAAATCTTTACGATAAAAAAGTAACCGACGAACGTAATGATAAATAGATTTACGTATTACATAAAAGACTAAGAGGAAAATAGTACTTAATAATGTAATTTACCCGGTACTGAATAAAATACAGGTAATGATAAAAAAAAAGAAACGCGTAAAAATTTACTTAAAATAACATATTACTGACTTGATTGTTCTTTTAAACTATTTCAAGGGTTAAATAACTTATATATATATATATATATATATATTTAACTGTTCTTTTTAAATCATTTTTTAATATGAAGGGTTTTAAAATTAAAAAACATCAGTTACAATACGTAAAACATTTAATTTTTAAATCTTTAATTTTATTCCTTATACTAAATTTATCATAACCGAATATAAAAAGGAAACGGAACGTAAAGAGGGACACATAATTTTAATATTACGATAAATAAATGAAATTTATTATTTATATAAATTTACACACAACAATTACCCGCTTGGATGAAAAATACATTTTTTAACGTATAAAAAATGAATCCAAAATCTTCTGGATAAAGGGCAAAGATGTTATGAAGTAAATAAAAAGTATAAAAAATAAAGTATTAATAATTAGAAGATTTTAAATTGAAAAAAAAAAGTTAATGGGAAATAAATAAGAAAGAATTCAGAAGGATAAATAATAATGAATTATTTGAAATATAATATCATTAAGGATCGCTGATAAACAGGTGACTTAATAGACTGAATAATAAGTACTAGAAAAAAACGACATCAAAAGTATAGCGGTAAAATACGAATTTTTAAAAATATGAAAAACAATAAAGAACAGACTTAAAAAATTTTGTTTTGTAAAGATAAATAAAAAATCACAAGGTAATAAAAAATTAAATAAAAACGTTTTAAAACAATCATTTTGAAAAATTGTTCAAATTACTCCGCATATTTTAAAGGAAAATTATGAAAATTAAAAGAAGAAACCTTTTATAAAAGAACACAGATTTTTGAATACAAGAAATAGTTTATTTTATTAGAAGTTATAAACATAACAGGACTAGAAAATGACGGGATGAAATCTAATGTACAGAAAATTACACATATCGATATATATATATATATATATATATATATATATATATCATGGGAAAATTTAGTACTTTTTAACTGGATCCGAATTTTAGGACGAAAATCACAAATATCTCGAAATGGTCGGTCCTGGCTCTCAGGGGGTCAAAACGTTTGACCCCCTGCACGAAAACTCCGTCGCTCTCAATGACACCCGTCGGAGGATAATAATTTCAAGTGCTCCGGGGGCGCCGTTTGGAAATTGGTTTAAGGGTGCCACCGTAATATCTCGGCAACCGCTCGTCCGATTTCCACGATTCAAACGGCGTACGTATCAGCAGGTCGAGCTCTTAACTGTTTAACGCATCGGGTACACCCTTGATCGACCGAATCTTGGTTATCCGGAAATTAAATCGTTTAGCCCTATGTTTTTATTGCACTCGCCCACCGTAAAATGTACCGATCCGATCTTTCGCTAAATACGCTCAATTCTGTTCGCTAGCGCAGTTCTAAATTATAACCTTATGAAGACTAAAAAGTAGAAAATTTATTTAATATTTAGAAAATACATAAAAAACTTTTTTAAGTACCACTCTTAAATTAAAAGCGCTAAACTTTAAAAAATAATATTACGGATTTGACAACCGTCAAAGCTTGTCGTCAAATCCATTCTGAGATACCGTCCTAAAATTATTTTTTACCTTTTAACGAGTTTAATTTAACAATGGTGTTTTAAATTTTTTTACATACTTTTTTAAATTTATTTATGTGATTATTTTTCTTCATAAAATAACGAGCTATAATCAAAAAGTACGCACCGGAATGTACCGATCATTAGCGGAAAATTCCGATTCGTTAGTGTCAGTTTCTTGTGTTAAATTTCTAATTTAACTTTCGTTATATCTTCATTTAAAAAAAAAAAAAAAAAAAACAAAACATTTTTACACAACAGTTAACTCAATTGTTGACACCTAATAATCCCATTTCGAGATGCCGCTCGCCAGGGCAACCCGTCCGGAGGGCTTAGCTGCGGAGGCGTGCCCAAGGCACGCCCTCGACTAGTATATCGCTATAAAATAGTAATAATCATTCCAGAAGCCTTGTTATGAATAAAAAACACTAAAAAAATTCTGTAAGCTGGACATACCGTCCGAAATATAAAGATAGAACGCATAGACTTATACAAGCGGAAACATTAAAATAAAAAGGAGATAATATTGAGACAAAAAAAAGGAAAAAAGTTGAAAATTCTACGGACATCTATATATGGTAGAAGGAACAAAAACAGAGACAAAGAATATTTTTAATTTTATTAATGATGAAACAAATCGAAAAACACCTCAAGGAACTAAAAATAAGTTTAAAAAATTGTATGTGAAAAAGATACATTTAAGACTTTGGTTAATAAATCTAAAAATTTAAAGGAATAATTTCTGGAGCGAAGAAAAAATTAAAAAGAAGTAACACGAGAAAGTTTTAGATAAAAAGAAAGCCAAATTGTATAAAAAAAGAAGAAATATAAAACAATGAAAAAAAAAAATTAAAACCATCCAATTTTGCAATGATTTTTTATCATTTATCTATAGATATTACTGATGGTAGATAACATATTTATTTCTCTTTGTTTTAAAGAATTTGGATAAAATGAAATCTATTTGAAGAACGAACGCTACAAAAAATGAAACAATAAAAATGTTTTCTAAATTTCAAATAGTCATACAATTTTTAAAATGTAATCTTTTTTGTCAATTTGCTTTTAATTTTTTTACTCCAGTAATTTTTAATTTTTTATGAATGGAACTATTTTCTCTTACCAAGTCGTCGTTTATTTGTTTTATTAATTGTTGAAACCCGCTGAAATTGTTTGATTTCTTTCGAAATGTGTTTCGGTTTTGTATTTCTTCATCGATAAAATTTATTTTTTTTGCAAACGTACAAAATTAAATATAATTTTTATATACGTTATAAAATCACAATATACATACCACCGTTTTAGTTTAAAAAAATGACCGTTCTTTTTCTTAATATAATTTATATAACTTTAAATAAAGTCCGATACGTAGATTTATTTAACACGATAATATTTAAAACAAACATATATCTTATATTAAGATGTTCTACAGATATAATATCTATGCGTTAATAATATTTTAAATCGGTAAAAAAATAACGGATGACATTTAAAATGTATACGAGTAGTTCAAGGAAAATTAAATTTTAAAAAACAACAAATTATAGAATTTTTCGATGATCTTTTTAATTATTAAAATCCAGCGATTCCTTCGTTAAATATTAGAACGTAATTTTTTGTACTATAAAACTGTTTAACTATAAAATGTAAACAAAATTACGTTATAAAAAATACTCTTATTTATTTTGAAAGAAACTAATTTAAAAGTTAATAATTCTTTACATTATAATATCGTAATATTTTACGAGATTAATAATATAAATAATTTAACCAGTTTTAAAAAACGAAATATTTTTTTAACAAAATATAATACATATAAAAAAGTTTCATTTAGAAAACTATCCCTTTCTTGATAAAAACTAGATTTTTACTATACATTCGACGTTAATTTATAAAAGAATAACCACCGATTTTCGTAAAACATTTTTTTAAATATAATTTATATACTCAGGACGTTTAAATTTTAAAAAATTCAATAGACGATAAAACCTTTTTAAACACGTGTTATTTAAAGGTTAAAGATCTCAGTTTAATCCTTTTTTTTATCAAACCTTAACAATTTACTAAAAATTACGTATGGAAAAATATACAGATATAATATCTATAGAGAAATTTTCTCTAAACTGTCACATGAATTCTTTTTTTTTTTTCTTCAAATAATTTATTTAAAAATTTATATATTAAATTGCTAACACCAAAAATGTAAAGATTTGTTTTCGTAATCATTATCTAGTATTAAATTTGTTGTAAAGTAACACTGAAATACATTATTGTAAAAATATTTTAATAAAACTTGGATAATACAGGTACATTTCTTTCATATTTAAATTAATTCATTATTTCATTGATTCTATGACAATAGAATAATAACAATACCTAGGTACAATGTTCTAAATTAATATATATATATATTTTATTTTAACATTTCCTAATCTCAATAGCAATTTAATTTCCATAACTTCTCCCAAATTTTTATCATGATTTCACACATTATATTTATTTTTCATACAGAAATAATTTTACGTATATAAAATACGGATTTGTCTATAAGTTAAATAAATAATAACTTTCAAAAATCTATATATTATAAAAAATAAATAAAATTTACATTTAAAAAACCCCGCTAATAAAAAATACGATTTTGTTGTTTGTTTAAAAATCAGCACCAAAGATAAAAAAAAACAATTATTTCTAAAATTTGTATTTTAACTTTTTTATTTTATTAAACGAAAAACAGGGGCGGTTCAATCGATCACTTTTTAAATTAAAAAAAATCATTTAAATAAAATTAAAAAAAGAAAAACTACTTTTTTCTGAAATTCCATCCGAGATCATTTTTTTTTTTTTGAAAAGTAAACATTTTATTAAAAGATGAAACAAACGAAGGAAAAATACAATTTTAAATATCAAAATATTTTTTTTTATTTTTAGGAATTTTTAAGGTAGGAGGATTTTTCTTTAAGAATAAGAGAAATAATTAATTATATAATTAAAATAATTATAAATGGCCTATAATAATAATAATTTAATAACTAAAAATTAGTAAAACAATAAAAAATTAAAATAAGTATTTGAAAGGAGAATGAATAGCGGTGGGGGGTTAAGTATATAACAACCACACAAGAATTAACTTGAAAAAAAAAAATTAATGAAGAAATAAGGTTAATTATATATAATAGTTATAAACCTGGACTGGAAAGAGAAAAAAAAACAGTAAAATAAAACTAATAAAAAGAACCGAGCAGTAATGTATTACAGTAAAACTTGGTTTATAATGTAATGAACCAACAACAGTCGTTAAAGAATGTATATATAATGAAGGACAAAACAATTAATTTAGTTAAAAAGAGTGAACGAATAATTACAGACAAAGAAGAAAAAACGAAATAGACAAAGAGAGGGGGAGAGAGAAACTATGCGAGAGATTAATAATAATTAATGATTTTTTACGTAATCTTAACTTACATTACAACGATTTCCTTCATTTAATAATTATACTAATTATTTATTATTATAATTATATATATATATATACAATTTTATAATTATATAATTACGTGGAAACCTAAGTTAATGAATTTTTTTTTGTTTTCTATTATTATTATTGTTTTTTGTTGATAATAATACAAATTAAATGTTTAAAATATATTTATAAAACAATTTTACAATATGACCTATTAGAATAATGTGACTCATTATAGAAACTAGCGGACAACAATTATACTAACAAAAAAATAAGTTACTATTACGAAATATCTATCAATAAATAAGACATATATATCTGTATTTGTATATGTGTATATATATATATATATATATATATATATATATATATATATATGTTTTATGTATAAATATTTTTTTTTATTTAAAAATATATATATATATATATATATATATATATATATATATATAGAAAGATTAAAAAAAATATTACTACTATTAAGTTGTTGACAAAAAAAAAACAACGAAGAACTAACCTATTACAGTTGAAGAAGCGATAGACAACACGATGCACGTAGTACAAGACGAGATGACATTCGTTTAGTTGTCTTTTTTTTTAACATTAACAAAGGTGAATTAAAGTTCTTTTGTTTTTATTTATTTTGTAATATTACGTTATACTTTATCACAATAATATGTAATATTCATTTTATTTAACTCAAATGTGAATTTTTTCCTCCGATTAAATCTTAAATTACAAGACTTTTTTTTTTATTTACTTTTTTTTTTAATCAATCTACGTCCATAATAATATTTCTTTTTTTTTTATCTAATTATACAAAGAAAAACCTCACTTCTATTAAAAGACTTAGAAAACTATTTTATTCATTAAACATCATTATTTTCTGTATTACACACACCGTTACAAGCTTTTAATAAATAAATTATTTATCTTATTAAAAATCAAATTAAAATGTTTACTTTCGTTAATAAAAACATACAAAAATAAAATTATTGTATTCGTATATTTTTTATTAAATAATTATAATTTTATATATAAATTTCTTTAGTTATTAACAAAGATATTTACCAATTAATAACCATATTTTAAACTTTTATATAATAATTATTTTTCTTGATAAAAAAACTTATCTTAATAAATTTTTCGTTTTTGTGATACTACACCGGTTTCCATCCTTCCCCGCTATAATTTCATTCGATTATTTTAGGAAAATATTAAAATATCAATTAATCCTTTGATAACGTATAATGTTTGTGTGAATTATTAATCAAAACGGATAATTTATTTGTTAATAATTAATTATATTATTTTTTTAAACAATAATCACCACAAACAATATATATTGTTTTGTCGAATTAATCAAATAATTTAAAAACCAAAAATTTGTTTAATATTACGGAAAAACTCGAAATATTTTTAAAAATTTAGAATATTTTAATCTTTTACATATAAAGTTTTTAATTTTTAAATGATAGTATAATATATTATTAATTATTTATGGATCAGTCCATTTAACATTTAAAAAGACCGTGCAACTAAATCTATTAATAGGAATTTAATTTAATACAAAACTAAAGAAATAAAAATTAAGTATAATACAACGAAAATTGAATATTCTCAAAGAACGTTATCAGCTGTTCACGATTTGAAAATGGCGGTAGAATTTTAAAACACTAAACAAGTATTTGGTACAAAAGAGTTTTAATATAAATTTATTTATCGCCAATTTAATAAAACGTATTAGAAAAAAAACAAGTATAACATATATTTATAAATAATATATTAAAAAAAAAAATAACTTACCGTATTTTTTTCACGATTTTTATACAAAAATTGTTGACTTCTGAGTCGACGATATACTTCTTAATATACGATGTTGAATTAAGATAAACAATACGTTTATTTGGAATAAAAAAAAAAATTAAAAATGTTATATTTCAAATAGTTTACAAAAACACTTAAAAAAATATAAAACTGTTTATTAAATAAAAAGAATTATAATACAAAAAAAAAAACAAAATAAAACACGTCCTTTTTGTGTAGTTTTCTTCAGAAGATAATTAGAAACTGTGATAACTGATGCCGCTCTTGATGTTTTTTGTTCCGAAGTAAATAATCATTAATGTGAATCCCGTAGGTATATTTCTGGACGGTAACTAATAAATAATAAAGTGTTTTCTCTCTTTATCTCTCTCTCTAAATTAAAACGTTATTGAATTCGTACGGACGTTAATGCATAACTATAGTAATATTTACGAAGAATCTTAAACGAGGTAGCGACAAGAAGTCGAGTCGTACGGAGAAAAGAGAGCGGTGCCTACTCGGTACTCGAGCCGTATAAAATGTACTAACGAACGAAGCAAGACGTGAAGCGGCGTAGTCAGAGTCCACTCCGTAGAACGCATTCGGTTAAATTCGTTAAACTTCGTGTATACGTCTCGATTCCGTACTCCTCCCACTCCTTTTACCGAATCTATCCTACAGAGACGATGCTATTTGCTCTGTCTCGCTTTAACTCGCAACGCCTCTCATTCGACCGTCTTTATCGCACACTCATTTCCCCCCCGCTACGGCCGACAGCCACCCCTTAATTTCTAATGACTGTAATGAATGCTTTGATGAAATCCCCCCTCGGCCCGTCGATGCACACTCGCTGGTGGCGTGCCCCTCTGCCAGGAGGGCACCAAAGGGCCCTTAGTACTACGCATGTGCACCACTTGTAATTAGATTCAAAGCGTTGCGCTTCGTCTCCGCTCTTCACTCTACTGACTCAATATATATATAAATATGTGTGTGCACTGTCCATCTAGTTTTCATCTTTCGTAACTACTTCCACCCGCCGGCCCGTTCATCACCCCTAACCTCGGTATAGTGTTCCGATCCACCCCTACTGCAGTTTAACCTTATTTACCCTCCTTTTCTTTTACCACAGGTTCATCACTATCATTTCTGTTTTACTATTTTTTATTATGTTATTTCTTTATTTATTCGATACTTTTTAACTTCTAATATTACTACGTATATATATTATTCTGTTATCTTTACATATTGATGCGCGTGTATAATTAAGAATTTTCATAGCTTCCGTCATTTAAATAGTTATTGTTTCATTTAACGATTACATTAAAAAAAGAAAATTGATTTCGTTCGTTTTAAAATTAAACCGGGATGCTTACAAAAATATTAATCGTTGACGTGACGTAACAGTTAAATCGTTTAAAAACAAAACTAAATTTATTTCAAAATAAAAGAATTCTTTTAAAAATTTAGATATTCAACTTTAGAATAGTATTTGATTTCAAATTTAATTAACGCTTAGTGATAACGGCCAATACAAACCGAAGTTGGTCTTTGGTGTCGCCAACTAGCCTCCTTTACTCGCTCCTATCTCTTGCCAAATATATATTAGTATCCAGTCCGTGTACGTCTTTTTTTCCGCTTGATCACTTCATCTCGGCTTTGGTCGACCCCGTGGTCTTGTACCTTGTGGTTTTCCTCTCCAAACTTCCATAATTTCCTCTCCCTCATTTCTGCGAATGACGTGCTCCGCTGATCTCAATATTTGATCGCTTATTACTGCAGTTACATCTGGATCGCATTATAATTTCCAGATTTCACTGTTATCTTTTCTTCTACGCCCGCTTACAGTTTTTACCGGTCCGAATATTTTTCTTAAACTTTCGTTCACAAACGTGCTTCATTCTTCTTTATTTCAACGGCAACGGTCTTATGTATGTGGATATTTGTATAAGTATTTATTTTATTTTGTCAGTCTAGTCTGGATTTCTTTGTCTTCATCGTTCCTGTTATTTACAATGAATTTAAAATCGTCTACTCTTCCAAAGCGGTATTTCCCAATTCTGACTTTGCTTTTGTATGAGTTCCCGCTCTTCCGCATTGTTTTTGTCTTGTTTTATTTTACCGTTAATCCCATTTTACCGGCTTAATTTGTTAATAAAAAATTTAATAATAAAAAAAAACTTTCAAGATTGAAACCATTCGATGCAAGTATCTTCCCACTGCTATTTAACTGTATTTTAGATTTTATGAATGGAAAAAAGAAACCAATAACCTAAAACTTTCAATCATAAAAATCGAAACAAAACACAAAACAATTGTTTGTTTTTGTTTTTGTAGATAATTTAGCGATCTTCACGGATGACCTAAAAACACCCCAAAAACAAATCGAAATTTTAAAGGAAATTTTCAAAACTAGACTTCAAATTTCATTTGAAAAAACGGAAATAATGACAAATCTAAAATAACACCCAAGAAAAATAGAAACAAAATTGGGAAAATTAAAGTTAATGGAACATTTCAATATCTAGACAAAGCAATCAAGAAAAATGGACTAGACAAAACGCGTTTATAAAATCGGGCAATAAACTGGAAATCTTTGAAATAAAAATACAATTTCTTAACAATGCGTAGTTCAGACATTACAACACGGTTATAAAACCTGAAAATATTTACTTGAAGAAACTTTAACGTTAAAAATTCCAGGAAGGCTAGAGAATATACTCCCCACCGATCACCGTATCGGAGTAATTACGTCTCAGCCTTTCATCCGGAGATCTTAGGTTCGAATCCCAGTCAGGTACGGCATTTCCCATACGATAAAAAATGTATTTATCATCCATCTAGTAACTGTAAGAGGAGGTAAGCACGTTATTACTATGTAAATGAATAATTAGAAAAATAAAAAAATTTAGGAAAAATATTAGACTCGAAGTGTGAAAAAATAAAAATGTTTTAAGATAGGATGAGAAAATTTATAGAAATTTTGAAAACATAATCGATACAATTTAAAAAAAAAAAATCGGAAAGTTATGTTTTACGGTCATTTAATGACCGATGAAGAAATATTGACGAGAAAAATATTCAACTTTTTTTGATAATCTGAAAAGCATAAAAATTTGGCGTCTACAGAAAAGGATGTTTAAAAGATCGAAATAAGAGAAGAAACGATTTTAGACGAGGAAATTTTTTCAAGAGAAAAATACATGAGATTAAAAGATTTAAAACGGAAATGGAAACTACAATAAAAAAAAGGTTAAGAAAAATGATAACTGAGAGACGGTAGAAGATTAAAGCGTCAAATAAAAAATAAAGTTTGTTCACACACGATCTAGATGTGGCCAATTCGAAAAAAATAAAGATATTTTCATAAAAATAACTGGTAATTATCTACAAAATAACATTAAAAAAAAATATGTGATATAAAGTAAAAGTATTGCTATCAACATTTGTTTTGTCGGTATGAGGATACTATTTTTGGTGTTTAAAGATTCAGTCAAGTAATGAGCTGATCGCGTAATCTAATTCAAGTTTGATATAGGAATAGTTTTGTGTGAACCCTTCGGCGTTAGAGGAAGGCGCAGGGATTGCGCTTCCGCGTATCGGTTAATTTGATAGTTGAGGGTTGTAAGTTACGGTAGATGTTCGAGGTCGGAAGAGGCCGTACCAAGGCGATATTAGGTTGTATAAATACTCTGATGGAAATGTGTACCGAGACGCTTGCATCGCCGGCGTCCTAACAGAGGCCAAAACGATGACTGTTGTGTTATCAAATTTAGAGTGTCTAAAAGACGACCTCCGGTAAAGTCCTCAGGGCTAGAAACGGAGGAGCTGGCGTGTTGACCGGGATCGTAACAAGGCGGGTATCTTTCCCTAGTTCAGGATAAAATTAAATAAGATAAATGTAAATAAAACGTACTCGTGCGTGCATACAATCATTTTCACTTCAGTAAACCTATTAAAAAATTCAAATTAAATAAAAACTTAAGAAAGAATTTATTTATTTTTTGCTTTCAATTTAAACTACGAATAAGTGTAAGAAAAGATTTCAACGTAAAAAAGAATTCTTTACAAGAAATACTCGGCGCAAGAAATATATTCTTTGGGGCTATTTAAAGCTCTTCTTTATGCACCCACAATATTGATGAATTTAAGCTGAACATTCAACGAGAAATCAACGCAACTGACAACACCGTTTTGCGTCAGACACAGTCGAGCACAAAAGTGCATCTATGTCCAGGGTGGTCATTTTGAACATCTTTTGTAACAAGGTAAATAAATGCAACATTTAAATTATTTTTTATGTTTTTCTTATTTAATTTATCCGTTTTATTCATAAAATTTCATTCCAGTATAATCTACCGATTCTGCAGCGGTTACACGTTACGGGTTCGGTTTCATGTTGCTCACTCTGTATAATAATATATATATAACGTCTTAATAAAAATAAAAAACTTAATATAAACAAATTAAGCGATGAAACATCGACCCAAATTGCAGTCAATTTAAGATTTCACTCACTTAAAACACTTATCAGCTTATTTTACAGTCAAACAGAATATTGGCAGCACATTTATTATACAGGTAATTCACGAAGAACGTAACAAACCTTTAGGACACGTTCTACCGGTGAAAATAAAGAAGAAATTTTATATACACATAGGTTCGGAAATGTTTCTTTAGCGAGTATCGGCTAATGAAAGAGTTCGCTCTGATTTCTGCGCCCTCTAAATAAAAAAATGTCCCGGAACTGTATTTTTATTAATTTTAGGGTAAAAGACATTATTTCATATAGTCGATATATAAAATAATTTTGATAAGTAGCTTATAAACATATAAAAGTTTTAAAACAAACTTGTACGCAATTGGATTCTGAGTAAAATGCGATGAATTAAACCCGCTGAAACTAAAATATAAATGTAAGAATTTTGAAGTTTATAAAAACAAAACGTGGCAGATATTAAACGAAACAAACTAGTTTAACACAAAGTAAGGTACAGCAAATAAAATAATTTTTTTTAAGATAATTCCTTTTATCTTTTTTGCTAAGATCACGATAGTTTCTATGTGTTTAGCACTGCTTACCTTTCTTAACTTCATTTTTTTATCCCTTGTTGACACGTTTCGGAACCACTTCATTGTCAAAACTTATTGTAGCAGTACCTTTAAATTTTTGTTAGTATTTATATAGGGTTTAGTCAGCGCCTCTACCAATATTTGACGTCTGGTCTTGTTTTTTTGTTATTTTGTTGCTATTTTTTTGTTTTCTTGTTTTTTGTTATTAACGGTTATACTTTTCTTTTAATTTCATTTATCTGTTTCCTGTTTTCAATAAATTGAGATTCTTGAAAAGGAGACCCCTTTGACCGAATAAATAATAATGAAAAAACGTTTCTGGAAGAAATGAACACATTTCACCATAACATTAAATGTGCAATGTATAAGATAAAGACGAAACTATTACATTTTTAGACCTAAAAATAAAAATAAATAATAATGTTTATTTTGAAATATACCCACCGGGTTGCTCTAGCGATCAACGCGTCTTCCCAAATCAGCCGGTTTGGAAGTCGAGAGTTCCAGCGTTCAAATCCTAGTAAAGGCAGTTAGTTACTTTTATACGGATTTGAGTACTAGATCGTGGATACCGGTGTTCTTTGACAGTCGGGTTTCAATTATCCACACATCTCAGGAACGGTCGACCTGAGACTGTACAAGACTACACTTTATTTACACTCATACGTATCATCCTCATTCATGCTCTGAAGTATTATCTGATTGGTAATTCCCGAAGGCTAAATAGGAAAAGAAACAACAATATATAATTTCTTCCGCACAAAAAACAAACATTTTTGTAATATATAAATAAAACTATTTTTACAAAACGATACTGATATCAGAAAAGGTAAGACACTAAATATTTCTATTATAAAAATCTGTTATTGATTTAGAATTTTGTTTAAAAAAAATACACGTTAAATAAAACTCTTACCGGCCCGATTTCATTAATTAAACAACGAATAATCATTAGAATTGTATGATTTCTGTAAATATGATATGCATTACATATAAATAATTTGAATACTAGATTTGATCGTGTATACCGGTGTTCTTTGGTGGTTGGGTTTCAATTAACCACACATCTCAGGAATGGTCGAACTGAAACTGTGCAAGACTACACTCGTACATATTATACTCATTCATCCTCTGAAGTAATACCTGAACGGTAATTCCCGGAGGCTAAACAGGAAAAGAAAAAAAAGACTTTAAAATATGTAGCAAAGAAACTTTAACAGATAACATCATAGCTTACGATTCGAATCATTAGATGAAGCGTAAATTAGCGGTTTTAGATACATGATAGATAGACAACTTTTAAAAAAATAGCATATAAAAAAGAATTAATTACCGCTTTTTAAATAGCAGAAAATAACGGGCATAAAAAAGAAATGATCAGAAATATGAATAAAAATTGAAATAAGTTAAATGAAATTAAAAACAACAAACGATAAAGAAACCTTTAAATGGAGTAAATTAAGATTTACTGGAAAGAAATTTACCCGATTAAACAATTCTTTAGTAAATATAATATAAAAATGGCTATAAGTACAAATAATTCACTGAAAAAGATTTATAATACTAACATGAAAGAAAAAAATATATATATACAAGAGTAATAGTAGATACAAAATAAAATGTAAACGCGATGCGACTTACATCGGACAAACAGGAAGAAAATTAAAATTAAGATATAACGAACGCGTGAGATTTAAAAAAAAAAAAAAAAAAAAATGATTCTAATTATACAACGCATTTAATAAAAAAAAAGACATACCCCGAGGAAAATGGAAGAATCAAATAAATTAATTCACAAATGTGTTGAAGAAGAATGAATATTTTATAAAATGAATAAATTTTTAAATTAAAAAGTAAGAATAAAACGAACAACAATAAATGAACAGATCAATAATCAAGCGGATGTCCTTTTCAAGAAGCCAAATTTATTGAAAACGGTAAATCGAAAAACAAAATTAAAAGATAAGTAACCGCTATAACAGATTAACAAGAAGACCAGTTAAGGCGTGACGTCAAATATAGGAAGGGGCGTTGACTAAACGCTATATAAAGATTAACAGAAATTTAAAAGTACTAGTACGATAAGTTTTGACAACGGAGCGGTTCAAAAACGCGTCAAAAACTGAAGCTAAGAAAGGTAAGCAAAGGTAACTGAACATAGAAACTATGGCGAATATTTCGAAAAGATAAAATTCCATCCTTTTAATCTAAAAAAAACTACTTCCTTTAGATCTTACTGTATGTTTAAATTTTTGCCAGTGGATTCTGAACGATTTTAAAAAAGAAAATTCTATTTTTTACCTATGAAGCCGCATTTACACGAAGTGGAATTTTTCATTTAAAAAACAGTTTCATATGGAGTTACAAAAATTTACACGGAACCGCCTGAACCGGATAACGACACAGGTTCTATGTAAACGTTTGGTACGGAATTATAGGAGACAAAATTCTGGGACTATTTATTTTCAATGAGAATATTTTTGGTGCTTCATACTTTTGCAGAATAGTTTGGCAGATCTATCGGAAGATGTTCTTGTTACAACAAGAAGGTAAATGATTACACTGGTCAACAAAATTGGATTTTTTGCTTGTTAAATGATAGTACAGTAGTTTTAATGCCGATTTCATATATGTTAATACATTTTTTCTTTCGGGCTTAGTTTTTTGTAATTGAAATTTCTTTTGAAACAAAAAAATGTACGGTGAACGTAATATGACAATACATTACATGTATTTTGACTCGCCTAAAATCTATTTCTTTTGGATTTTCTGCTGTGATTTGCTGCAGGTAGATCCCTCTTTAAATTCCAACAGTAATCAGCTAACATTTTTGGGTTCCATTTTCCCTGGTATCGTGTTTCCATTGTAGATATCTCCTGGTGAAAGCGTTCCCCATGTTCATCAGTGATGGCACCGAAATTGTTAGGGAAAAAATCCAAATCTGAATGTAAGAAATGGATTTTGAGTGACACGTTAAACCCAAGATCTCTGTAATTTTTAAGAAGTTCACTTACAAATTCTTTGTAGTTATTGGCCTATGATTTCTAAGGAGGTTGTTTACCGCAATTTGAAATGATTTCCATGCAGCAACCTCCACGTCATTCAAACATTTTTCAAACGCCGTATCACTCATTAGTTTTCTTATTTGTGGTCCAACAAATATGCTTTCTTTTATTTTAGCATCGCTTATATTAGGGAATTTATTTTTAGAAACTAAAACCCCTGGATCATTACGATCGATTGCTTTAACAAAATTTTTGAACAAACCTAGTTTAATGTGTAGTGGCGGAAGATAAACATTCCTCTCTCCTACAGTAAGTACCTCTTTCTTTGGCCACCGCTTTTTTATGGATTTTCCTATCCCTGATGTCCCACTCGCACAGAACTTAGTGTATCCAAGTCGCAGTCCAAGTAAAAGCGCTCTTACTTCCATATTTCCACAAATATTCCACTAATATTTCCCATACTGAATCCTGCTCAATACAAGTTTCATATTTTCATAAGACTCCTTCGTGTGAACAGCGCATGCTAATGGCATCGATGGGTATTTATTTCCAACGTGAAGCAGACCAGTTTTCCAAACTAAGCTTTAATGAGTCAATAAAGAGTCGTCAATCGTCAGCATGATGCATATGTCCCAAAGCTTCCGGTAAAGAGTCCATATCATTACGGCGTACTAAGTTTTTGTACTGAGAGAAGAAACGTTCAAATTCTTACTGTATGTCACGGAAAGCATTTATTTTAGTGTTTGGTTGTAAAAAATGCCATCCTTTGAGTATCGATGCCAGTATTTCTGCTTGATTCTTTGATAAATTTGGATCACGAACCGGATCATCTAATTCTGATTGATTAATTACACGGGGTTCAGTATAACTATTTTCTAAAAATTGTAGATCTCTTTCTTCATCGCCTGATATGTTAGCACAAGATTTGACATCTTCATCTAAGTTCATGTATCTGGTGATACGGAAACGGAAGGTCTTGGCTATGTGACACCGGCCGCATGGAAGAGGGAATATTTGTGAACGTATTTACATTCACAAAACGCTATTCTTATGAAATTCATACATGATACTACCTGATAATAAGAATGATAGTTACAAAATCCTCGGAGAACAATTCTGATTTCAAATATGAAATCGGCATGAAAAATTCTATAAGGATCAGTTAGTTATTTACTCTCGCTTAACAAAATCATTATTGATCAATGTTACTTTGCACGATGGGGCGAATCCAATCTTTTCTTTAGCGATTCTATAACATCTAATGAAACCTTTTTAAATAAGTGGATCGGACGTGGCGCACCTGTCGACTGGCCTGCAAGTTCGCCTTGCGGGTACTCTTAATAATAATTTATTATGATTTTCGTATAATTTTAACTGCATTGAAAATCTTATTACTAAATCATCTTTCCTAATTACCTGTGTTTTTTCGTATACTACAAATCTCATGCGCCTTACAAATAGAGTAGTCAATTTGTGTTAGGAGGTGATCTAGGAGGCCGGTTAATTTATTCGTCTCGCTCGATCCGGTTGTTCCTAAATTTTATGTTCAGTTAATCGTATTGTTTGGAACGGTTTTCAATTGTAATCTGAATTGTTTCTCCAGGAAATTAATAAAACGCTGATTTTTCGTTTTTACTCGTTTATCCAAATTGATTTCGTCGGTAATTAATAAATTGACGATGTGTTACGTCTCCGTTCGAAAACATTTAACTTTCCTGATGATCTATTTTATTTTTCCCGTGTAAAATTTATAATATGACGTAAATTTTATCTCAGAATTTAAATTAATGACTTAACCCTTATTTCGTGCACTCGATAATAACAACTTAGATTTTTTTCTTAAATCTATCAACAAGTTTTGAATTAACGAACTCAAGCAAAATAAATGTTGTATTCCAACGACCAAGAATGAATCCAATTGGCACTTTACACCTAACTTGATAGTTTTCGAAATAATCGAGGGAGTATAACGCGAGAACCAACCGACCGATCGTTTTCAAAATTTGAAGGATCCATTCGTGTTATCCCAGATAAGGTTTTAAGTCACAGATCGACACTCTAGCCACCTTGGGAATGAAGTTTTCAATTAAAGAGTCAATAAAAAAAAGGATTAATCCTTTTATTTCATTATAACATTTCTGTCACCATGACAACAGAAATAATTGACGAATTGTTCGTCGTTAAAAGTGTGTGTACTTTAATTGCCATATTACTACTATTCTATGTTTTGCAATTTAGTTTCTTTGTCGGGTTCCTATAAAGCCTGAATAATTTAATTGTTATTTATCATTATTACTCTCACAACCATAAGGATAACGAAATGTGCGGGGGTATAGGGAGCGAAATCTTCTGGCTAGATGGGAATGGCGACAGAAGCGAGCAGTGCTGGGTTCCAGGGCGGTGGGGCCCATGGCAAGACGGTAAAGGCGAGCGAAGCGATCTCTTTAGATAAAATAAATTTTTAATTACCTTGGAAGTTGTCTAATAAATTATTTTATTTTTCGATTTTGTTTATCTTTTAAAAATATTTAATTCTTTTGTTTTGTAATAATGAACACCGGTTAAAATCTGCCGTTGATAATAAATTTTCTGCGGACGCTATTAATAACGTTTTACTCGGAATTAAATTCTGTAGAAGTTTTGTTTAAAACTTCTTAAGTGTTTTTACTTCCTTGTAAGAAGTAAAGGAAGTATTGAGATCGCGAAAAATTTCGGTTTTCAGATTTCAACGGAAATATTCATTTTGACTAGTTTCGGTGTGACGTCTGCACGTACGTACGTATCTCGCATAACTTAAAAACGATTAGCCGATGGATGTTAAAATTTTGGATTTAGAACTCTGGAACATCTAGTTGTCCACCTCCTCTTTTGATTGCAATCGACTGAACCAACAGAATCCAAAAAGTCCAAAACCCTAAAAAATTTGGATTTTGGAATTTTAGTTAACTGCAGTAATAAGCCCTCATTGAGAGCTTTCTAAAAATATATCATGGTACTTGTATGGTTTCAGAGTTAATAAAATATTTTGGTGTTTCAAGGGGAAAGCACTTCGATTTGATTGGACTTCATCTCCTTTATTTTTTAATTTAAATATATTGATTTATTAATAAATTATTAACCACCGATTGCAAAAAAAAAGTTACATGAAATAATAATTCAATAAAAAAAATCAGAAGTTATTAATGAAATAAAATTTTATGAACTTTTCATTTAAAAAAAATATGTATATGCAATTTAATACGCGTACAAGGAAGTCATGTGGTGTCCACGTCAGATTTAAAAAAAAACTTACTTTACGACAAACATAAAACAGCATTTTTTCAACCTCAATTTTTTGTCTTTTGTTATAGATTTTTCGAAAACTATTAAAAATAGAGTTATAAGTATTATTATTTTCAATTTTCCTGGCTAGATTGCATATAAAACCACTAAATTAATCCTTAATTCGTGTCCTAAGTATTACACTCAGGGTACCGAAGGTACAGAAATTAGCGAAATTTTTCGCCGGCCGACACTGGCTAACGAAGCTTTTCGAACCTTTGTTTATATGAACTTTCTTGTTTATTTTCACTAGGAAAACATGTTCTGAAAGTTTGTTACATTCTTCATGAATCATTCAGTATATATATATATATATATATATATATATACACACATACACCCGTTACAATTTTTGCGTAATTTCCAATTTTTTTTTTTAATTTTAAACAGTAAATCTTATTTTTACAAATTTTTCATTTTATCAAAAAAAAATTTTGTTTTTGTTTTAGTAAATAGGTACTTTTCTGTTTTTTTTTTGCTTTTGGTTGATTGTGGGCGAAAAACGCTTGGGCGTTTCATCGCCCGGTAGTTATTATTAAAAGTGCAATAAAACAATATAACTCCGAAATAAGAAGCTAAACAAGGTGTAAATGTAATATTAATCGTATAATAAAAATTTACTAAAACAAGCCAAGAAGGCAAAAGAAAACCCAAAACTAATATCACAGACAAAGTTGATAAAACATTAAATATAATATAATAGAATAAAGAATGTATAAAAACTTACCTAACTCTGATGGGTTGTGCAAAACTCCCCACCCTGGATAGTAAAATTAAACTAAAAAATCAAATCGAAAATAAAGGTTAAAATTATTAAAAAACTCTCCTTAAAATATATATAAGTATATTAAATCCTTTGCAGTAACCCAGTACTATGCAAAAAGAGAAACATTCGCTCCAAAACCCTGCCATCATCGCCCAAGACATCACGAATGCTGCTGGGTATATTAAACTGACGACGCAATCCCGCATAACTACACAGTCCACGAGAATGTGGTGCACAGTCGTGCGGCAGTTGCATCGTGTGCAAAAGGGTGGGTCTCCTCCTGACATTAGATATTCGTGTGTGATCCTCGTATGCCCCAACCGTAACCGGCAGAGGACCGCTTCCTCACGACGAGAGTTCCTACAAGAGGAGTCCCACGGCAACACTGAGTCTTTAATCCGTCGAAGTTTACTATCGACGACAGCCGTACTTTTCTGACAACGCGGTACTGTTTCTAAATAAAATTTTAATTTTTCTTCGTTTTATTTAACTTATTAAACTATTCTTTCAGAATTAAATTTTCCATGTTTTAATTAAAGGTTTTATGTATTTATTACCCGTTTAACATAGTTATTGTATGTCAAACGTAAAAAAAAACAGGCGTTTTTATCCCAATTTATCGGTTTTTACTTCAAATTTCTCAAAATCTACTGCAGTTACCGTTGTGGGACCTACTTTATTCGAGTTTAAGGTCATTAACAATTATAAATAACTAATTTTTCCCCTTAATCAACTTACTAAAAATCTCAGTAAGACCTCATTTTACCGGGGTAGCTGAAATCCGAACGAAATCTTTCACTAGACGTAACTTGCAACAAAGCTTTTAAGCGCTTATGTTTATATATACATTTTTCATTAGTTTCACGAATAGAACAGTTTATGAAATTCTCGGTAGAACTTCGTGATTATAAAGAGCGGATGAAAAGTCTATTTTGTTAACATAAAAAATGGAGTGAAAGGAAAGACGACGGTTTATATGATAAAAAAAAGTTTAAAACCGAGTAAATCTGGAGTTAGTTGCGCGTATCTCAGCGAATTAAATACAGTTAACCGAGAGGATAACTTGAGAGTCAAGTTTTATCGAACGGTGTAACGTCTTCGTTCGAATCATTTTATTGGGTTTTCTCCTCAAGTGTAATTTTATAACAAAAATACTGTATTTTGAATACAGAAGAGGTAAATAATATTATAACATATACAGAGGTAATTAAATAATTAATTATATAGCGTTACAAACACACACACATACACACAACTGAATTACATATGTATATATGCGTGCACACGTGTATATATTAAATACACAAAAACATACACACATATATATATATATATATATATATATATATTTTACCTCTTTTTTTCTTTTTTTTTGAAGCTACATAACCCATAACCCGCACATAAATAAAATAACTGTAAATATGATATAGAATAGGCGATGTGTTAGGTGAATTATAAAAACTTTGAATAAATAAACAAAATAAAACCCCACCACGTTAGAAATTCAAAGAGTGTTACCATTTCGGTTTTAACAATAAAATCCCGGCTAGTTACCGTCAAATAATCCATGACCCCTTCGCTCTCATACATGCCTGCCCCTCCTTCCCGCCGGCTTGTTCAAAACTCAGACCGCTTCTCGCCAAAAACCGCACGAGTAACAGAGTGCCCTGATAGAACGAGATACGCGAAGGGGAAAAACGGCAGCTCGTGCGACCACACTTGCAATTTGCAGTTACACAATACATAGTACGTAAATGAATAGCGGTAGGTGTAGGTGTCCCTCTCCGTTTGTTAGTATGTGAATGTGTGTGCATGCGCGCGCGCGTATATACATAAGTACACATAGACCACGGGGCACCTCCCATTCGATACTAATACTTTCATTCTTTCTATATCTAACGTGTGTGTGTGTACATATATATAAATCATGACATCATATATTAATAATGAATAAGCAATTCGTTAGGTTTATTAAATAAATATAAATGATGGAACGCCATTTTTTTTTTTATCCCAGACATAAAATAATGCTGTTTTCAGAATATACACTGGTAAATATGTATAATATATTAAACCGTTAAGGACTGTTGATATGCCGTCCAAGCTACTACTCTATCGCAAAGAAATAGAACAAAATATGTTAGTGTACAATTTTTTTTCATATTAGAGAAATTAATCAGAAGATTTCAATAAAAAAAAAAGTATTTATTATTTTTATCGTACTAAGAAAGAATCTGACAACACAACTGTAGGATTTTCTCGTGATCCACCTAAAGCCGCGTTCCGGAAAATAATGGGTTGTTTCGGATTTACGGCTTACACACACAGCTTAATTTAGAATGTTTATTATTTTATTTCCTAAAGAAGATTTTTGAGGAGGACATCGTAAGAGGTCTGAGTAAATAAGATAAGGTAGAAAATGTAGAAGAAGAACGGGAGAACGTTAAAAAGG
The DNA here is from genome assembly GCF_047948215.1 of Lycorma delicatula. Taxonomy (NCBI): domain Eukaryota; kingdom Metazoa; phylum Arthropoda; class Insecta; order Hemiptera; family Fulgoridae; genus Lycorma; species Lycorma delicatula. The sequence goes on from NC_134467.1 coordinate 7,593,793, forward strand.
AAATTCTTAAATCAGCAGAAGCAAACTTAGGCGGAATAAAGAGAACCGGTAGAAAACCTTGGGGTTCAGACGATATATTGCAGCTGATGGATGAACGTAGAAAATATAAGAATGCTAGTGATGAAGAAAGTAAAAGGAACTATCGGCAATTAAGAAATGCTATAAACAGAAAGTGCAAACTGGCGAAACAAGAGTGGATTAAAGAAAAGTGTTCAGAAGTGGAAAGAGAAATGAACATTGGTAAAATAGACGGACCATACAGGAAAGTTAAGGAAAATTTTGGGGTACGTAAATTAAAATCTAATGATGTGTTAAACAAAGATGGTACACCGATATATAATACGAAAGGTAAAGTCGATAGATGGGTGGAATATATTGAAGACTTATACGAAGGAAATGAATTAGAAAATGGTGTTATAGAGGAAGAAGAGGAAGTTGAAGAGGATGAAATGGGAGAAACAATACTGAGATCTGAATTTAAGATAGCATTAAAAGATTTAAATGGCAGAAAGGCTCCTGGAATAGACGGAATACCTGTAGAATTACTGCGCAGTGCAGGTGAGGAAGAGATTGATAGATTATACAAACTGCTATGTAATATTTATGAAAAAGGGGAATTTCAGTCAGACTTCAAAAAAAGTGTTATAGTAATGATACCAAAGAAAGCAGGGGCAGATAAATGTGAAGAATGCAGAACAATTAGTTTAATTAGTCATGCATCAAGAATATTAACTAGAATTCTATACAGAAGAATTGAGAGGAGAGTGGAGGAAGTGTTAGGAGAAGACCAATTTGGTTTCAGGAAAAGTATAGGAACAAGGGAAGCAATTTTAGGCCTCAGATTAACAGTAGAAGGAAGATTAAAGAAAAACAAACCGACAAACTTGGCGTTTATAGACCTAGAAAAGGCATTCGATAATGTAGACAGGAATAAAATCTTCAGCATTTTAAAAAAATTAGGGTTCAAATACAGAGATAGAAGAACAATCGCTAACATGTACAGGAACCAAACAGCAACAGTAACAATTGAAGAACATAAGAAAGAAGCCGTAATAAGAAAGGGAGTCCGACAAGGTTGTTCCCTATCTCCGTTACTTTTTAATCTTTACATGGAACTAGCAGTTAATGATGTTAAAGAACAATTTAGATTCGGAGTAACAGTACAAGGTGAAAAGATAAAGATGCTACGATTTGCTAATGATATCGTAATTCTAGCTGAGAGTAAAAAGGATTTAGAAGAAACAATGAACGGCATAGATGAAGTCCTACGCAAGAACTATCGCGTGAAAATAAACAAGAACAAAACAAAAGTAATGAAATGTAGTAGAAATAACAAAGATGGACCGCTGAATGTGAAAATAGGAGGAAAAAAGATTACGGAGGTAGAATAATTTTGTTATTTGGGAAGTAGAATTACTAAAGATGGACGAAGCAGGAGCGATATAAAATGCCGAATAGCACAAGCGAAACGAGCCTTCAGTAATAAATATAATTTGTTTACATCAAAAATTAATTTAAATGTCAGGAATAGATTTTTGAAAGTGTATGTTTGGAGCGTCGCTTTATATGGAGGTGAAACTTGGACGATTGGAGTATCTGAGAAGAAAAGATTAGAAGCTTTTGAAATGCGGTGCTATAGGAGAATGTTAAAAATCAGACGGGTGGATAAAGTGACAAATGAAGAGGTGTTGCGGCAAATATATGTAGAAGGAAGCATTTGGAAAAATATAGTTAATAGAAGAGACAGACTTATAGGCCACATACTAAGGCATCCTGGAATAGTAGCTTTAATACTGGAAGGACAGGTAGAAGGAAAAAATTGTGTAGGCAGGCCACGTTTGGAATACGTAAAACAAATTGTTAGGGATGTAGGATGTAGGCGGTATACTGAAATGAAACGACTAGCACTAGATAGGGAATCTTGGAGAGCTGCATCAAACCAGTCAAATGACTGAAGACAAAAAAAAACCCTGTGACTAAAAATAGTTTTACGATAAATAATAATTCAATAATAACAAAAATAATTATGAAAAAATGTAATAAAAAATATAAATATATAAAAAGTGTATGTAATTTAATAGGCGTACAAGGAAGTCATGTGGTGTCCACAACAGATTTTTTAAAATTATATTTGTCATCGTTCACTTTCTTTCATAGCACGTTAGCAACCCTACACCACACGTGACGTATTCTATATTCTAACGATTTGCGCCGGTGGCTCGGACAGAGCCCGTGACTTTTTTTTTTTATGAAATCATTTTACATTTATGTCCTCAACTAAATCCCTTTGATAAATTCCAATCTTTGTTTTACTCCGTAGTATTTAAATTCTATCCAACTCAGTTCCAAGATTACAAGATTTCTTCCGTTCATATTTTTACTTTTTTCTTCTCATTTTTCTTCTTCTCCCGCGGGCCGGATCCTATAGTAAAGTATTACACAGCCCAGGGGAATGTCCTTTACTCTAACAGGCCTCCGCCCGCCGGTCTGATCTCACTTTGCGCCCGCCTCAAACCCACCAGAGAAGGATCCACCAGGCCCCGGCTATGCCGTCCCTGAGTCCCCGCTCCGGAATCCGGGGCTCGGCCTTTATGCCAATGCCTCTAACCGGGACACCCCGAGTGAGGCATCCCCGCCGGGATTCGGTCTTTTACGTATTTTTCCTTCAGATATCTAAAATTCACGTTTTTCAACCGACTTTATTTTCAATATCCTCCTATTATGACGTCATATTTCGATTCTACAAAAAAACCGACCGATCTAAATAGATGTTTTGTTTTTAAAAACAAAACGTCTTTCTAATTCTAAGACGCTACGATTCTGTTACTTTTTTTTTAATAATGAACTAATTCAATCGTTTAACACAGAAAAAGCCTTTTAAAGAAAACGCTTTTGGAACTTTGTACATGAAAATGGAATTTTTAGCGTATGAAAAATTCCATGATGACTAGAATTCGAACCCAGGACCTCCGGAGTAAAGGGCGAAACGCTACCCGTTCCGCCATGTAGATTAGCACATTATTTATTTACGAACTGGATTTCTATACATATATATATATATATATAAATTTAAAAAAATATATACTTACATATATATACATATATATATATATATATATACATACGTAAGTTTATGTGGTTGTATATATGTTGACCTCTATTTCATTTAATATCTCGGATACGGATTAAAATATAACCTTGAAATTTGGTTGAATTGTTTTTACATTTTAAAATAAGTGCATTAAGTCTATAAATTTTTGAAAATATCCATCGTTCAGGAGGTGGTTGGACGATACGGAGATACGAAATTAGTCATACCTCGATATCCAAGGAATGTTATTCTTACAGATCTATTGATTTACTAAAATCAATAGTTTTTTCCAAAAAAAAAAAACTAAAACTAAACTCTAAAACCTTAAACTAAAATCAGTTATTTTTTTCCATTTAAAAAAAATGTTTCCCCAAACTATCCAATGTTTTTTTTTTCTTTTTTAGTAGTTAATTAGGTACTCATTTTGACAAACACGAACATTTGCAACTCTAGAAAAGGGACAAAGATTTGAACGTATGAAAAAGTACTGGGAGAACCGCAAGTCCCATTGAAGAAACTTGGATAATGGACTACTAAAGTGATCCTATGCGGTAATAAAAGATAATAATAATATATATATATATATATATATATATATATATATATATATATACATGTATACTGGCAGACCCGGGGCAATGCTACATTTGAATATATATATGTAGATTAAATGAACACAATTGAAAGTTTGACAAAACATTAACAAAATGAACATTACGGAACTTCACAAAATTTAACCTTCCTTTTCACTCTTTTCCTTTACCCTTTTATTTTCCCCCTTTCCCCGATTTACTTTTCCGATTTTCACTTTCACCATATTCCCTTTCTCTTTCCTCATTTTCCCTTTCCTTTATTCCTCCTTACCTTCCCTCGATTTTTCTTTCGCTTATTTCCCTTTCCCCTTCCGCTTTCTCCCCTTTCCCGCTTTATTTTTTCCCTTTCCCCCAACCATTCATTTTCCAGTTTTTCCTTTTCACCTTTATTCTTTTTCCCGTTTTACCTTTTCCGATTTTTCTCTTTCTCCCTTTTCCCCGCGCGTAAATCGGTCCAGTGGTTTTTTTAGTTTATAGCGGTTTAGTGGTTATAGTGGTTTAGTTTATAGTTTCTATATACATATATAGAAAACAGTGAAATGGAATCGTAAAATATTTAATTTAGCGTGTGTTGCTTTTACGTCCAACAGATAGCACTGTTTTTAAAAAAAAAACATGATTTTACCTGTCACAGGTGTGACATCTTAGATGTATAAATAAGAGGTATATAAAAAAAATGCGCGTATTCGAATGCAACGTCGTGTCAAAATTTGAAAGTAATCGTTGAACAACTTTGGCAGATTTAAGATTTTGAACAAACCAACATTTACGTTTTTATTTATACAGATAAATCGGATAAGTTTAGCATTTTAAGGCATTTCAAAGAAAAATAGTACGGTTTAATTCCGTTGCGATTAGATCATCATAAACCATTTTAAAATCTAAAACAATTGACGATGAAAATATTTTCAAGTTTTTCACTCCCTACGAAAAGAAAAAGAAAAAACACCCAGAAATTTCCCTTTATGAACAACAGTTATACTATATTTATCAGTAATTACATTATTATGTACTAGATTTATATCGTAATAACCATTAAGTTACGTTAATTTAATTTCTTATCACCTTCGCTTTAGTCAGAAAAACCTGTAAACAGGATCGATTCCACATTAACATAACTATCTGCTGAAGTATATATAAATGCCATGTAAGTGAAAATAAACAGGGGTAGTGAATGTTTCGTTTTTATATAATAACTTTTGAAAAATTTCACAGCGATTTATTTTTTAAGAGTAAAATGAAACTATTGGAACTCGAGGTAAATTTGATATTTTCATACGGTTTTTGATCTGAAAAATTGAATTAAACAGGTCCAACAGCTAAAGAGGAAGAGGGTTTTTGATTGATCGCGATAAACGAAAAAACCACCCGATCTTTCGCAACTAAATTTTTAACCATTTTCTTGGCTTAACTGAGAAGGTTTGTGATATATTTCATATGGAAAAATCTCTGAAATACGCTCGTATGTATACAGAGTAAGCAACATAAAACAGAAGCCATAACGTAACCGCTGCAGAATCGGTGGGTTATGTCGGAATGGAATTTTATGAATGATACGGAGAGATTAAATTAAAAAAAAACCGTAAAACGTAATTTAAATGTTGCATTTATTTACCTTATTGCATTAAGTTATATAATTATAATAATTTTTATAAAGGAGTAGAAAGGACAAAGTAGGAAAGGACAGTAAGGATGGTGAGCGGTAGGAGTTTAACGTGTCTATTTATTCGAGGATACCAAATCAGGAAGATTGAGGAAAAAAGTAGTTTTTAAAACGGAAGTACTCCGAAACGCGTCGAATACAAATATTAGAATGACAATGCTAGAAAAAGCATAGAATAACACTCAAATTGATCTCAATTTCTTATAAAATTTTAAATAACTATCTTCAAATTAATATATTGTAACGGAATTTTAACTCCCGTTGAGACCCCCGAAGAATTTTTATTTTATTATTATCTTTATCAATCTCTTCTCTTATTTTAATTGTAATATTATTGTAGGACTACTTTATTATTAAATTCTATCGATAAACGTATAAATATTGGATTAATATGTTTTTCTACTCTTAAATTAGATAACTCTGGATTATTCTTTTCCAGCGTGATATAATAGTTATACGATATTATATTAAATATTTTGAATTAAATTTTTTTACGATTACTTTATTTAAAAAAATAAAGAAAAAAGTCAACCGCCCAAAAAAGGGGTTACGTAAATAAAAAAGCAGAAGTGCATGTCACCCTTCTTAGTTGGACCTTTATCATTTTAAAAATATATTTTTCATCGTATAACTATGAATATAAATCCATTTACGGTAACGAATTAAGCCGCGCATTCATGTAGAATTAATTAATAAATTTTACTAATTAAGAAACTTACTTAAATACTAAGCGGTAGCTAGTACTTACTTCTTATAATTTTAAACATTAGGAAAGTTAATTTTTTTATATTTTATCCTTAAGTAAGCGTAAAGTCTCACGTTACATTTTTTATTTTATTTTATTATCATTTATTCTATTAAGTCATCACGGTACTTAATATTTAAGCCCGAGGGATAAGTTCTTAAATAATTCTTCATATTTATATTTCCTCGTTAAACTTAATTTGCGCTTAGAAAAGGCGCTTGTTATATTTTTCTTTTTTTTTGCAACTTTTTTTTACCGCTCGCTATTAACACACGGTACAGAACTTTTCAGTCGAATTTTGAGGCGCTTCCGCTTCTCTATTCGCTCTGAAATTTTGCATACAGGTTTACTCCTGACGGCAAACACATTTTAGCAACATTTTCAAGTCGCTAGCATCTAAGTTGCTAAGCGAAAAAAATGCCCCTTAAACTTATGCCACCGCGTTTACATGCCCATTTTCTTAGCGAAAGAAATTCTAAGCGAGATATATATTAGGGTATACAGTTGGTACTAGAAATTCTGTACAGGAGCAACCGAAATTTTGGATATGTTTTGTTTTTTTAACCGGATCCGAATTTTCGGACGAAAATCGCAAATATCACAAAAACTGTCGGTCCTAGCGCTCTGAAAAATTTTTCGAACCCCTCCGACAACGACCCGTTCACTCCCAGTAGTACCCGACGGACGATAATATTTTCAACTGCCCCCGGGGCGCCATTCGGAAATTGTGGAGGGGGTGCGATGGCGTGCCACCGTAATATCTCGGCAGTCGCTCTTCCGATTTTCACGATTCAAACGGCGTAAATATCAGCAGGTCGAGCGCTAACTGTTTAACGCATCGGGTATATATAACCGGCCGGATCTTGGTTATCTGGAAATTAAATCGTCTAGCCCTATGTTTTGGTCTCAGTCACTCACCGTAAAACGTCTGATCCGATCTTTCGCTAAATGCGCTGAAACTTGTGCACTAGTGCAGCTGTAAAGTATAAACGTTTGAAGACTAAAAAGTAGAAAATAAAAAAATATCTAAAATACCACTATTAAATTAAACGCACTAATTTAGGACGGTATCTCAGAATGGATTTGCCAACAAGCTTTGATGGTGTATGTGGAAGTCATAACTTCAATTAAAAATTGAATGTTTTCGCCACTTTTTTCATACGGGTGATGTCACGGTCTAAACAGTGAGATGATCGAGCACCACACGCCTAATAAGGCCTAATTAAGGTCATATTTTTTTAGGCGCCTTTTTTACGATTAAAAAAGTAATATTTGAAAGAAAAGGTTTTGCAAAATCGCACCCTCACATCAAAAAATGCTGTAAACTACTGCTACCTTGTGACGTCACAGGTGAATTTGTTGTTTGTAAGTTGTGAAATTTTAGTTAGTACCGATTGTCACCGCTAGTACACAAACGTACGAATTAAACACGGTATGCGCGCGCGCTTTAGTTAGAATCATTGAATTAAGCAAACGAAAATATATTATATTTAAATATTATATGATAAATATTATAAGTTAGTTGTGTGTGTAAGCTGTACATCAGAAAAAAACAATAGTTGTAGGACTTTCCCGGAACGCGGCTACAGCCGGGTTGTAGAACCCCGGTACAGCTGGGGAAAGTCCTATAACTGTTTTTTTTTTCCATTTGAACCAAACGTTTTCGTTCAACAAGACCTAAGTTATAATAGAAACCGCTTTTTGATAAGGAAATTTATTTCTTTGATGTTTTTGATCTTTCGATAATTTTTTAAACGTTTCATGGAAACCCTTTTTTAAAAAAAAAATGGTGTAAATTTATTGTATCAAAATATTTGTAATTTTATTTCCTAATAAAACTATAAATTTTACCTTAAATAAATAAATTTCTTTTTATAAAAATTATTTCTTTGGAAATATATTTTTTAACAAAAATACTTTATTAAAATATTTTTATAAAAAAATTTAACACGAATTTGGATGAAATCTCAATTATACAATCGTAATACAAACTGCGTTAACGTAAAAATTTCGATACTTGGCTTTTCGATAATGGAGTATTGATTATAATGAATTTTTGAAAAAATTCGGTAGAAGGTTGTTAAATAAAAAGATTGCAGTAATATTTCAATAAGAATATAAAGCGAAATTTTTTCTTTCTTTATTTTATTACTTCTTAATATAAGTAATTAGCGGTTTCCCGCGGCTTCGCAAGCGTACTTGACGTGTAGCTTGAGATCTTTGATTTTGGTTTGATCCTAAGTTTCGGCTGGTCAAGATGCTGCTTCCGGGTTTTTTTTAACCCTAACACTGAGCGAATGAAAACGTCAACGAGGCGGATAACAGGTGAGATGGTGACACACTCACAACGGGGTAAGGACAAACTAATAACACTATCAGAGTCGGGAAAATTGCATTTTGTAGAAAATTTTATTGTTTTTTAAGAAATTTATCTCTATTTTGATTGTTTCTCACCGTTTTCGAAAATTTTGCTTAAGATGGTGGAAAAGGTGGGAGGTAATTTTTCAAAATGAAATGTAGACAACAATTTTTCTCTTGTTTGTAACTGTTAAAGTACAAAATTTCATCACATCCGAATAAAAATGTACATTTTATAAAAGACACAAATATTTTTTTTACATAAAAAGATATTTCGAGCAAAAAAAAAAATTTTTTTAAACTACATTTTCTCTAAAAGGTTTTAAATATACAAAGTTTAATCAAAGTAAGTTTTCTGTAAAAAAAATCTGATGGGAACACCACATGACTTCCTTATACGCCTATTAAATTACATATATAGATTTTTTTTTAAAATTAAAAGTATATAAAAATTTATTTCATTAATAACTTCTGATATTTTTTCATATTTTATTATTATTATTATTATTTTTTATTGTTATTATTGAATAATTATTTATTTTACATTCTTTTCTATAATCAGAGATTAATATTTATTAATAAATCTATATATTTAAATTAAAAAAAATATATGTTAAAAAGGGAAATGAAGTCGCATTCGACCAGATTTGCTTCTCCTTGTAAGATCCAAATATTTCATTACTTAAAATTTTATTTGGATGTAACTCTGGAACCGATGAAAATGTGTACATTTATGATATATCGTTGAAAAGCTCTCGAGGAGTTTTTATTACTACATTAAGAAAAAGTCCAAAATCCTAATTTTTTTTACATTCAGCTTTTTGTACGCTTTTGGTTTAGTCGGCTGCAATCAAGAGGGAAGGTGCACAACTAGATGTTACAACAGTCCTAAATCCAAAATTTCAACATCCTACAGCTAATCGTTTTTAAGTTATGCGAAATACATACATACGTACGTACGTACAGACAGACGTCACGCCGAAACTAGTCAAAATGGATTCAGGGATGGTCAAAACGGATATTTCCATTGAAATCTGAAAACCGAAATTTTTTGCGATTACAGTACTTCCTTTACTTCGTACAAGAAAGTATAAAGGACTGAATTTCAGTTATTTTCGATGTATCAGTATGTAATTTATTCATACTGTTCTGACATTAGGGCAGGTCCTGTCATGGCTCCTGTTCTTCACCTTATTCTTTCCTTTGCTAACATCTTTGTTTACGCACATTTTCCTTTTTCTATAATGCCATTCCCCTTTGGAAATCTTTTCCTTTCCTTCAATTCACCAAGGCTACCAGCGCAACCACTAATAAACACCTTCTTCTCATACAATGTCCTAGCCTTTTCCTTTCCCTATATTCAATCCCGTTTAACATTTTCCTGTTCGCTCCGTTTCTATTTAATACTTCTTCATTTGTTACACGGTCTTGGCATCAGATATTTATCGTTTTCCACTAACCCCGAGTCTCAAAAGCCTCGATTCCTTTTCTGTCTGCCTTTCTCATCGTTCGTATTTCAGTTCCGTAGAGCATCACAGTCCAAATAAAAAGTTTCATTAATTTCTTCCTGAACGATAAGTTTAATTTTTCACAGGCTAGTCTTCCCTTCTTATTAAGTGTCTGCTTACTTCTTGATATTCTTGTTTTAATTTCTACTGTACAAGTCAGGTCATCCGTTGTAAATCTGCCTAAGTACTGAAATTTCTTCACTTGCATTAATATTTCATTTCCTATCTTAATCTCAATTCTGTTCTCTTTTCTAGCCGACGCCATACATTTTGTATTCTTTTTGTTTATCCTCATACCTTCATACTAACAAAACATTCTATTCATGCTCCCCCCCCCCGATCCTTATTTCTATTTTCCCATACAGGCAGAAATTAATTATTTCGTTAATATAAAAAAAATTGAAATTTCCTTACACAATTTCTATATGAGAGACACTGATATCAATAAATAGGTTATTTCATTTAAAAATTATTTTTTTTATGACAGAAAGATTCTCTTCTAAAATCGGAAAAAAATTATATAACTTTTTGTAAGATTTTTAATTTTTTTATAAACTTGTTTAGATATCAATTATGATATTCTTATAAAACAGACATAGTTACTTTAACTTATGATTTTAATATTACAAAATCACGAGTCAATTGTTATGTACTTAATTTTATTAAATAAATGTTATATTTGAATTATAAATTCCTCCTGAAGATATCAGATAGCCAGCCGAAAGCGCTTGAGGAAGTTCTTAAAATAATGTATAATTTTATATAAGTTAATGCGTCATTAATTTGTAGTTCATTTTCTCAGAATTGCCAGAAATAATTTAATTGAAAGCCAAATCAAATTAATCGTAATTTTTGACTCTAATATTTACATCAGAAATGGTAGTTAAAATATATATATATAGTAGAGTTGAACAGAAATGTTAATCACCGGGGATAATTTAACATATATTTAAGTTAAATCTAAAAATATATCGTATTGTCAAAATTTGATTGCATGCAGTCGTATTTATAGAATTCACACCGGAATAAATGAGATGAAATTTGATGGTATTTACATATGTTATTAAACGTAAATTGTTTATCCCTCAAACCTTCATTATATGACTTTGTGGTAGTCACTCATTCGTTTTAATATACGTAATTATATCATTATTATATTATTATTATTATTATAAAGATAATTGTCATTATCAAACAATTAATAAATCTCATTTCATTTTCAGGAGGCTTTAATTTATATCTACATGTTTTTTTTATCATTCACACCTCCCTCCATCAATTTAATACTTCTATATGTTATAAATTAATTATTATAATATATAAATTTAGGAAATTCATACATGACTAACTGATATTATATTCGCTTAATTAAGCGCGTGCTCACACGTGTTAACATACACACTATATATATATATATATATATATATATATATATATATATATATACGCGACGGCCGTTCGTAAAGTTCTTTGCCTGACAAAGAAAACTTTAGATTATTCAGATTTTTTTTTTTTGTGTAGTCAGCTCGCAATTCAATACATTTAGACCAAAGACTCTCTAACGTATTTAATATACTCAGTATATAAAGCAATTTGTCAAAATCTGCAAACTAAGTAGTTTTCAGATTTGACCTGATCGTTTGAAGTGAATGTTCGTCCATCGTACAAGGTATAACTTGAAAGCATAAATCATGAAATTTTACGGGAACTGAGAAGTATAAGAAGATGTATTTTTTTGTTTTGTTTTTTGTCTTCAGTCATTTCACTGGTTTGATGCAGCTCTCCACGATTTCCTATCTAGTGCTAGTAGATTCATTTCGGTATACCCCCTACATCTCACATCCCTAACAATTTGTTTTACATATTCCAAACGTCTGAACAATTTTTTCCTTCTACCTGCCTGACCCTGTATTATTAAACCGAATATTCCAGGATGTCTTAATATTTGGCCTATAAGTCTGTCTCTTCGTTTAGCTGTATTTTTCCAAATGCTTCTTTCTTCATCGATTTGTCGCAACACCTCTTCATTTGTCACTTTATCCACCCATCTGAATTTTAACATTCTCCTATAGCACCGTATTTCAAAAGCTAATCTTTTCTTCTCAGCTACTCCGATCGACCGAGTTTCACTTCCATATAAAGCTATGTCCCAAATATATACTTTCAAAAATCTTTTCCTGACGTTTAAATTAAATTTTGATGTAAACAAATTATATTTCTGACTGAAAGCACGTTTCGAATGTGCTATTCGGCGTTTTATATCGCTCCTGGTTCGTCCATATTTAGTAAATCTACTTCCCAAATAACAAAATTATTCTACCTCCGTAATCTTTTCTCGTCCTATGTTCACATTCAGTGGTCCATCTTTGTTATTTCTAATACATTTCATTACTTTCGTTTTGTTCTTGTTTATTTTCATCCGGTACTTTTTGCGTAGGACTTCATCCGTGCCGGAATCAGTTTTACTCTCTGCTAGAATCACTATATCATCAGCAAATCGTAGCATCTTTATCTTTTCACCTTGTACTGTTACTCCGGATCTAAATTGTTCTTTAACATCAGTAATTGCTAGTTCTATGTAAAGATTAAAAAGTAACGGTGATAGGGAACATCCTTGTCGGACTCCCTTTCTTATTATGGCTTCTTTCAAACGTTCTTCAATTATTACTGTTGCTGTTTGGTTCCTGTAAATGTTAGCAATCGTTCTTCTATCTCTGTATTTTAATCCTAATTTTTAAAAAATTCTGAACATTTTATTCCGGTCTACGTTATCGAATGTCTTTTCTAGGTCTATAAACGCCAAGTATGTCGGTTTGTTTTTCTTTAATCTTCCTTCTATTATTAATCTGAGGCCTAAAATTGCTTCCCTTGTCCCTATACATTTCCTGAAACCAAATTGGTATTTTCCTAACACTTCTTCCACTCTCCTCTCAATTCTTCTGTACATAATTCTAGTTAAATTTTTTTATTCATGACCAGTTAAGCTAATTGTTCTGTATTCTTCACATCTATCTGCTCCTGGTTTCTTGGGTATCATGACTATAACACTCTTTTTGAAGTCTGACGGAACTTCCCCTTTTTCATAAATATTACACACCAGTTTGTATAATCTATCAATCGCTTCCTAACCTCCACTGCACAGTAATTCTACAGTTATTCCGTCTATTCCAGGAGCCTTTCTGCCGTTCAAATCTTTTAATGCTCTCTTAAATTCAGATCGCAGTATTGTTTCTTCCGTTTAATCCTCTTCGACTTCCTCTATAACACCATTTTCTAATTCGAAGATGTATTATCGTCATAAAAAAAAACTTTTTTGGTTGGGCATAAGTGGACATAAGCCTGGATTTATCCGTCCACCGTATTTATCCATTTCATTCTCGATCTACCCGTTGGTCTTCTACCTGTTTCCTCTGTATGCAGCATCCTGTTTGATAATCTTTCCTCATCTGTTCTTTCAATATGCCCGAATCGCTTGAGCTGATCTTCCAATTGACTCGATACGGCTTCCCAATATATACATATATATATATTCACAATTTATTATTTCTTTATTTCCTACCAAGAATACTAAATTGTAATTTTGTTGGTTTAACAAATCAATAATTAATGCCCGCTCTTTCATCAGATATAGACTGTCGTTGAGTTAATACCCAAACTTGAATAATAATATAATTCTGTAAAAATTGTAAAATATATTTTATTGTAATATTTTTTTAATGTGTTTAAACGTACATAAGAAATTTGGTTTATTATCAAATCAACTGCGAGTAAAAGGTGGTTACTTGATGATATTTTGTCGAGATTTTCAGTAGAAGGTTAGAGTCTACGCAGACACAACGCGAACTTTATTTTCTGTCGCTTATGTTTAAGTTTCGCAATCTATACCGACATTTTTATTTTGAGTTTTTTTATATATAAAAAAAAAATCTTTATATTGCAGCAGGAATTTAGATAGCAGTTTTTAAAGACTTCAATTGGCAAATATTGTATGAAAATACCTGAAACTAGATAACAGTGAAGGTAATTCTTACTTTGACTGATCTGTATGTTAATATATACCTATAATTTATATATTAATATACGTACGTTTTAACTTTTTTTTATTTGTTTAATCTTCGGGTCCACCGTTAAGTATTGCTTTAGAGGATGAGATGAATGATTTATAGCGTGTGTAAAAAAAAATTGTTTAAAATGTATATATGTATACATATACGTTTTTTATTTTCTTAATGTGTACGTTGCAGTCTGTTCAATTAGTGAACAATAAGCAACCCTCCTCCACACACCAATGAGATGTAGTCTTATACAAACTCAGCCGACCATTCCTGAGACGTGTAGTTAATTGAACCCCAACCATCCAAATACATCGGTATCCACTGACTAATATTCAAATTCGTATAAAAGCAACTAAATTTTACTTGTTTTCAAACCTCAGGACCTTCGAATTCGAAAATCAGGTGTTAAACAACCGATTTACGACGACGAGTTAACAGCTAGACCACCCCGGAGGGCGTGTATATAAACACGTTTATATAAAAACAAACATTTTATAAATTTCTTATCGACGTTCTAGAGATTGGATATAACGTATCCGAAAAAAAGGCATGAAAATAGTTTATCTTAGATTTTCCTCCAGAATATAAATGTCGCGTTCACCGTTGCATAAGAACTTTGTCGATTAATGTAGAAAGGAACGTACTTTCATCTGATATATATTTCTCTTTTTTTTATTATTGTATATTGCCAATTTATTACGGTCTTGTTTCAGGTACATTCTTTAACGTTCTGAAGTTACTACGTATTCAGATCAATTACCTTTACGTAGGTATTAGTAAAAAATACGACTGTACTGTTTACGTTTACGGAAAGCAATGTCCAATTTTTATTGTTGTTTCCATATTTTATTTTCATTACTATTATCAGCGCTTTACTTTACCCTTTGATGTATGTAGAATAGCTATATTAAAGGGAAACGTATGATCATGTCAAAAACGGAGTATCCAGTTTTTTTACAAATTTTTACGTTTTAGGGTCCAAAAATATTACGTATAGACCGAAAAAATATACGTAATTATCAGGTATAAGTGCAGCATTTCTTATTATCGTATTAATTTCCTTAAGATCGTATTAATTTTTTTATTCAAAATTCGTTAAGGGGCTGGGGATATCGCGAAAAATCAGACTTCGATTTTCTTCTCAGAAATTTTAAGGAAACTTTTATTAAAATAAATTTATCTACAATGCTTATATAAATAAGCCAAAAAAATCTTTACAAAAAATCAACCCTAAGCTCTTATAATTGAAATATATGATTTTTTGTTCTATTGCTCTCTCCTAACGGTTGAAATATTAATTTTTTTTTTTTTGTAAATTTATGCTTTTATAGAGATCAATCAGAAAAAATTCTACTTTTTTTCTTTTAGTTGCAGGATCTAAAAACAGAAAAAGTTTTGAAATCTTTTTAACTTATTCCAGACTTTATTGAAGAAGGATTGTTTAATTTAGAGAAAACTTTAGTTAAATAAATTTGTTAAGGTAAACCTACATACAAATATTTGAAAAAAGTATCTTAAAATTTATTCTCCATCTCTTTTTTTTTTGTTTTTTGTCTTCAGGCATTTGACTGGTTTGATGCAGCTCTCCGAGATTCCCTATCTAGTGCTAGTCGTTTCATTTCAGTATACCCTCTACATCCTATATCCCTAACAATTTGTTTTACGTATTCCAAACGTGGCCTGCCTACACAATTTTTTCCTTCTACCTGTCCTTCCAATATTAAAGCGACTATTCCAGGATGCCTTGCTATGTGGCCTATATAAGTCTGTCTCTTCTTTTAACTATATTTTTCCAAATGCTTCTTTCTTCATCTATTTGCCGCAATACCTCTTCATTTGTCACTTTATCCATCTCTTAAAAATACCAATACATGTTTTTTTTTTTTGTTTTTTTTTTAAACTAAATTTTTTTATTAATAGCCAGGAAAATCATGTAATACTTCATCAGCTTTTTACTTCCTTGAGCGAAGTAAAGGAAGTTTTGTGATCGCGCGAAAAATCCCGGTTTTCAGATTTCAACGGAAATATCCATTTTGACCATCATCCCTGAATCCATTTTAACTAGTTTCGGCGTGACGTTTGTACGTACGTACGAATGTATCTCGCGTAACTGAAAAACGATTACCGTTAGGATGTTGAAATTTTGGATTTAGGACTGTTATAACATCTAGTTGTGCACCTTCCCTTTTGATTGCAATCGACTGAACCAAAAGTGTCCAAAAAAATCCCAAAATATACAATATTTGGATTTTGGACTTTTTCTTAGATGCAATAATAAGCCCTCGTTGAAAGCTTTTTAACGAAATATAATAGGTGGTACTTATTTTCATCGGTTCCAGAGTTATAGCCAAATAAAATTTTAATTAATGAAATATTTGGATCTTACAACGGGAAGGCAAATCGGTTCGAATGCGACTTCATTTCCTTTTTTTAAACCTTTTTTTTTAGTTTAAATATATTACTTATTAATAATTATTAACCTCTGATTGTAAAAAAATCTACAATAAATAATAATAAAAAAAAATCAGAAGTTATTAGTGAAATAAATTTTATGTACCTTTAAAAATGTGAATAGGTAATTTAATAGGCGTACAAGGAATTCATGTGGTGTACACAGATTTTTTTATAATATTTTATAAATATTTGTTTTAGTTGTCATTTATTTATTATCTACTGGTGATGGTCGTTTATTAAAACGAAATAATCATCTAATTTTAAATTCAAAAGTGTTAAAATCCATAACCGTTAAGTAAAGTTATTTGTTTAAATTTAATTAACTTTTCCAAGTCTATTAATTAGGAATATTTTAAAACGGTAACCAATTATTGCGAAAATTGAGCAAAATTGTTGCCACGTTTTTATTTTTAAATTTATTAATACTTCTTTAAAGAATAAATTAAAGAAACAATTTTGGTACGAATCGATAAGCTGAGGGGGAGAAGTTCATATCCCCAGCCTTTCGACCTCAGATTGTTTCGCTATCTTCAAGAAATAGATCTGTCTGTACCGAGAGGTCTTGAAATGGAAATACGATGCGACGTTCCTCGGCTGCACACACCTCAAAACTATACAGAAGGCTCTGTTTCGGTCGACGTGTGTGGCTTTTCAATATTACCTGATAATGAGATAATATGTAAGCTTAGCGCTTACTCCTCCGTGTTCTTTTGCGAAGCCTACGCAATTTACTCTGCCTTGAAAATTATTGAGGTTCATAGTGACTACAGTTTCCTGATCATAAATTACTGTTGGATTTTACTTGAGAGCTTGAACTGCAGACGAATTGATAACACCGTTCAAATTATCTTCGACGTTTTCTCAAGAATAAACAAAACTGTGGTATGCGTATGGACCCCCGGCCGTTGCGGCATCTTCAGGAATGAACGAGCTGATGAGCTGTCAAGAGAGCGGTAACAAATAACCTCCGATTTGAAATAACGCGAGTTAATTCACGAAGGCAGTTCGTGTCAAACTACGTACTCAATCGAATAAGTTCTGGCTATCGATTCCTCCTACGGCCTTATATGACATCCGGAAGAACGTATTCGACAAACCTTTCGTCCCGAACTACAGAAGAGACCGAATCATCCTAACGCGGCTGAGGATCGGGCACAAAAAGCTAACCCATTTCAGCAGAGCTGTGAGGCGTGCAGTGTAAAATGATCCGTAAACCGGTAGATTGCCCGATATTCGGATCTCTTCGTCGTCTATTAAATCCGGGTTCGGATGTGAAGGTTTTGCTCAACCGGAGGAAATGTATCAAAAGACTGTTGTCGTTTTTCTGTGATAGTAGGATGAAGAACTCAATTTAGCGGTTTTCCTTACGGAGTACTGTCAGCGCATTGAAAATAATCTAGCGGTCATGTTCCGGTTTCGATATTTTTTAGCCAATATTTGATGTATATTGCTTAATCACTTATGAAGGCTTAGTTTTATTTAAGTGACTCTTATCGTTGATGCGACTATAAACAAACAATGAAAAAAACACATTAAAAAAACACCTATTATTAAAGTAATAATTTGATTTAGTTACTTATAACAAAAAAAAAATAAAAAAATAATAGTAAAAATAAATTAATTAAATAACTTGATACAACAGTATATTCATTCTTACTTACATTTTTAATAAATATACACGGCAAATATGAAATATTAATATTTCTGAAACATCCACAGACAAAATACAGCCGCTGAGAAGGACCCCCCGCCGCAAAGTACCATATCACCATTTATATATATATTTATATAATATTTTTTATCTTTTAGTTTAAATCCGTACAGTAATATTCGTTGTATTTCTTTTTAACTTTATTTCATTTCATTTTATAATAAAATTCAGTAAAATCCTAACCTCAAACAGATTGTTTATTATTTTAATAAATTTACAAAGGATTATATTTATACAAAAATAAATAAATACACACACACACACACACACACACACACACACACACACACACACACACACACACACAAATACAACTTATTTATTTAAATAATATTTTGTATTACACACCCTTTATACCAACAAATGTAACTCTTTTGACTTTCATGTAATATTTTCACATTTTGCCGACAAAATTTAAATTAACTATTTTAACAAAAACCTTAGGGATTTTATCCCCTCCTGTATCAATATATATATATATTACTTCAAATATAATATTGCGTTTATAGCTATATCACACACGACAGTTTTATTAATTCTTTTACAGTTTTTGTATATGAATAGGCCGTGTGAACATATATTAACTAACCAGAGGGTATTTAAATATAAATAAATAAATAATAAATAAATAAATGAAATATAAATCGAGGGGAGAGGGGGAGAGTCCACGATTCACTTACAAACATTTTATATAAAAACATGTCATGAAAATATGTTTTCTGTTTGACTCCACCCTTATGATTTTTGACATAGGTTTTATATATATATATATATATACACACATCGCTAATATACTTACTACATCAGTGTTATGGGCCTATTGTTATTTATGTATAAACATTTATGCCTGCATTTTTTTCTTTCAGTTTTTGTCCTTCGTACCCGACATCATAATGCTAGAGGGTTCATCCATTTTAGTACCACTAAAAAACTGTTTCAACAAATAATAATTAAATAATCAAAATCAAAGGGTTACATTGTAACAGACGCACGTTTAATTTACAAATTCATTTATTTATATATACTCAGTCCCTCGCCCAAAAAATACTCCAAACAAAAGGAAAGCCTGTGTGCGGGCGCGCGCGCGTGTATGTGTACCCACATACATTCGTTATATTTATGTATATATGTTTGTTATGTTCAGTTTCCCCAGATTTTTGTAATTTTACAAAATAGACGAAACGTCTTCCCATAATTTGTAACGATTTTCTATGTATACGCTCGGTCGCCTATGACGGTCGTTGAACCATACCATTTCCCTTCTACATCTTTCTATTAATTCGGAATATGACCTTCTCCTTTTATTATCATCCGCTTTCTATTCGGCTTTAGATTCTATGAAAGACCTTTGACCTCTCGAATAACCACTTCTCCAAAATCCCTATTTTTATTACCCCTCCTTTAGCCTCTAAATTCCCCTTCCACTTTCTATCCGTTTTTTCTGAGTTCCCTGATTTGCTCCGAGGCAAAGTAGCGAGCATCATAATCTTTTTAGAATTCAGTAAGTAGGGGGATCGGCTCACAGTATCCTATTACAATGGAGAGATCGCCTCCTTACGGCTTTTGTGCCGATACGCAAAAGCCTACAGAACTTCAAACAGTATTTTTTCTAATCTTCCTATTCGTTGAGATAGTTTGATATCTATACTATATAGCACTATACTATATAGCATACTATATAGCAACTATACTACAGCAAAATGTTAACGATCAGATGGTTGGATAAAGTGATAAATGAAGAGGTGTTGCGGCAAATCGATGAAGAAAGAAGCATTTGGAAAAATATAGCTAAACGAAGAGACAGATTTATAGGCCACATAGTAAGGCATCCTGGAATAGTCGCTTTAATATTGGAAGGACAGGTAGAAGGAAAAAATTGTGTAGGCGGGCAACGTGTGGAATATATAAAACAAATTGTTAGGGATGTAGGATGTAGGGGGTATACCGAAATGAAACGACTAGCACTAGATAGGGAATCTTGGAGAGCTGCATCAAACCAGTCAAATGACTGAAGACAAAAAATAAGCACACAATAAAGAAAATTTCTTTAAAATTGCATTATAATATATTACTAATTTTTTGTTTTTGTAAGGTCGCGATACACTCTGTATATGGTTCAAACAAAATAAATTTATTATAATTATTATATTTTTTAATCTGCTCCTCTTCAAAAATTATAAAGTATTTATTGACGGCATTATTTTATATATAATATAAATTAATATTATTGTTTATTTATTTTTATAATTTACAAGACGATTATCAATAAAACTTACAAAAAAACAAAAAATAAATAAATCAAAGGATTTTCATTTATATTTAAATTATAATTACTAATGTATGCATACGCTATAAATACAGACAACAAAAAATCATCCAAGTTAATCAGATAAACTGCCTTCTGTAATAAAATAAACAGGCTATAATACATTTTGTGTGTGTGTGTGAACTACTTAAATTCTTATCGTTTTGTATCATAAGAGAATTTTACTAATTAAATCCAATAATAATAACACTTATAATAAAACGGCGAAGTTAAGCCAAGTCGTACGGTAGACGTGGGCCTACGTATCAAAGAATAAAAGAAAGCGATAGATTAACATTCGACTTGGCTTGCTCACAACTCACTTCACGTATAATGTTGTAATATAATATTACTCGGGCAACCGACTGGACGACTAACGTCATCACCGATGGACAGGAAAAAAATAAAAATAATTAGTTTATAACGAACTAAAATGAACTTAATTGTGTAGCTCTCTTTTTTTCTGTACCTTTAAATACAAGAATTAAATACAGATAGAAAGACGAATGGTGAATTAACTGCCGGAACGAACGTCGGAGGGTAAAGAGTGGAGGGGTAGGAGGGGGGAAACTGAATATAATTTAGAGGCAATTAGTGAAATTATTATTACATTGATCGAGCGAGAGAGATTGAGCGAAAAGAAAAAGACGGAAAAAGCGAAATAAGAAAGGAGGGGACATCCAACATAACACAGTTAAAGATTGTAGGCCGAGACTTGTTTCTCATTCCCTCACAATACCGAGTACCTGGTCTTATTATAATCTGTTGTATACTGTCCGGTTAATCGACTTTGAAAATGAATAACGTCATATAACGTCAATCGTTTTTATTTTCAACAAAAAGTTGAACTCTTCCTCGCACAAAAAAAGTTACGTTCAGTAGAACACAAATATTACTTGCTTTACTATTTTTATAAACATTAAAAAAAGAATTTGATTGCCGTTCCTAAAAAAATTAAACGTTAAAATAATTTAAGTTTAAATTAAAAGAAATGTAAATGGTATACTACATTTAATTATTTAGTACTACTCGATAATTCCCGAAATGGAAATGACCGACTAAAAATAATTGTAGTACAAAATTATGCCGATAGATACCTCCGTCAGTATCACTAGAAACCGGTCTTAAGTATTACTATCCATATGGAAAGACAAATTTCTTTACAATTTCAATTATTTTCCTAGTTTTTCACGAATCTAAACAAAGAATTCTTGCTAAATTTCTATTTCAAATTAGAATATATATATAACAAATAATAAAAAAAAATCTGATGATTACGTAAATCGGGAAATGTGTTTTAATATTGTACGAGTGCGTGTTTTAAACCGTTGTGTGGTTGTTTAGTTATTATACATTTTGTGTAAATGTCCTGGGATCACGTGGTGTGCTGAATTCCAAGCCACTGAAGCATGAAAGATACTCTAGCTAAAGAGTCATGCGGCGAGTCGACGTATCGATGTCTCACTTTTTTTGTGAGAAACATCGATACGCCGACTGACCGACCCTTACAGCCGTACGGTCTTTGAGGAGCATCATCGTGGACTTCTCCGAGCTAAAGGACGACTTATGTTGATGTTCCTTTAGCTCGTGTATCCTGCATGCTTGAGCGGCTTAGAATTCAACCGCCTTCCACGAGCCTCTCTCGTCCAGCAGGAGATCATCGTCAGCATAAGCCACGATGCTACATCCGCTGAGCAACCTCAGCGTCAGAAGTGAATCAAACTCCACAATAACTGACCGACACACTGCCCTGCGGACAACCCTTTTACAGTATTCGTTCAACCAAACAAAAATCCGACGCCCGTCACCATACCTTCTTAGGTTCACCGGATACAACATATTATGCTACAACAAGACCACATTCAACCCCCTATGCATGGCGATCTCGCCAAGTTCAATCTGTGCAATGTAAGCCCTCTAAGGAATTAATTGCCGAATTTTTACAAATCTTAACACATTTGTACGGTACTTAAACAACAATTTTTAGCGATAGGTAATTTTTTCTTTATTAGATCTGTGATAGATGAAAGTTGGATACGTCATTTTGAAAAAATTCGAGTTCGCACGCCAGGAAAAAGTTTAAAACCAACATATCTCCCGGTAAAGTGATGTTAACGCTATTTTTGCATCGATAAAGGCCTAATTTATTGTGATTATTTGTAAAAACAACGTTACAACGGTTATACTGTAGAAAATACTAGAAAATAGAATCAAACTCGTAATAAGAAAGAAACATCTTACTTTTCTCTTAAAAGACGTAATTCTTCTACACGATAAAGCACGTTCTCAAACAGTTAAACGGTCGGGTGGGAAGATGTTGTCAAATCCACTTTCCGGTCTCGATCTATCAGATTTTTGTTTGTTCGGTCCTCTGAAAAAGAGTTTTGACGTGTTTCCGAGTAAAAATTAGCGGGTAAAGTATGTATACAAAAATGACTCTTTTTTTTTTGTCTTAAGTAATTTGGCTGGTTTGATGCAGCTCTCCAAGATTCCCTATCTAGTGCTAGTCGTTTCATTTCAGTATACCCTCTTCATCCTACATCCCTAACAATTTGTTTTACATATTCCAAACGTGGCCTGCCTACACAATTTTTTCTTTCTACCTGTCCTTCCAATATTAAAGCGACTATTCCAGGATGCCTTAGTATGTGGCCTATAAGTCTGTCTCTTCTTTTTACTATATTTTTCCAAACGCTTCTTTCTTCATCTATTTGCCGCAATACCTCTTCATTTGTCGCTTTATCCACCCGTCTGATTTTTAACATTCTCCTATAGCACCGCATAATCTTCTAAACTTTTCTTCTCAGATACTCGTCACTTCCATATAAAGCGACGCTCCAAACATACACTTTCAAAAATCTTTTCCTGACATTTAAATTAATTTATGTTGTAAACAAATTATATTTCTTACTGAAGGCTCGTTTAGCTTGTGCCATTCGGCATTTTATATCGCTCCTGCTTCGTCCATCTTTAGTAATTCTACTTCCCAAATAACAAAATTCTTCTACCTCCGTAATCTTTTCTCCTCCTATTTTCACTTTCAGCGGTCCATCTTTGTTATTTCTACTACATTTCATTACTTTTGTTTTGTTCTTGTTTATTTTCACGCGATAGTTCTTGCGTAGGACTTCATCTATGCCGTTCATTGTTTCTTCTAAATCCTTTTTACTCTCGGCTAGAATTACTATATCATCGGCAAATCGTAGCGTCTTTATCTTTTCACCTTGTACTGTTACTCCGAATCTAAATTGTTCTTTAACATCATTAACTGCTAGTTCAACGTAAAGATTAAAAAGTAACGGAGATAGAGAACGTTCTTGTCGGACTCCCTTTCTTATTACGGCTTCTTTCTTATGTTCTTCAATTGTTACTGTTGCTGTTTGGTTCCTGTACGTGTTAGCGATTGTTCTTCTATCTCAGTATTTGAACCCTAATCTTTTTAAAATGCTGAACATTTTATTCCGGTCTACGTTATCGAATGCTTTTTCTAGGTCTATAAACGCCAAGTATGTCGGTTTGTTTTTCTTTAATCTTCCTTCTACTATTAATCTGAGGTCTAAAATTGCTTGCCTTGTCTCTATACTTTTCCTGAAACCAAATCGGTCTTCTCCTAACACTTCTTCCACTCTCCTCTCTATTCTTCTGTATAGAATTCTAGTTAAGATTTTTGATGCGTGACTAGTTAAACTAATTGTTCTGTATTCTTCACATTTATCTGCCCCTGCTTTCTTCGGTATCATTACTATAACACTTTTTTTTGAAGTCTGACGGAAATTCCCCTTTTTCATATATATTACACTGACTCTGACTACGAGGTAAATAATTCTTTTCTACTAGAATAAAAAATCTCACAGAAAGATGGAATAAGTGTTTAAACGTAGCCGGGTATTATGTTTAAAAGTAGTTTTAATTAAATTTTTAACGAATAAATAAATTTTTTTCTACAATTATTTGTCTCTTTAATTATTAATCGACCTTCGTATAGTAATATAAAAATAAACAACTATTTTAAAATATCGTTGTTTAATTCTAAAACTTTTTATGAAATAAAAGGTCAATTCTATTAATTTTTATTTTACCACCCTTATATTAACTCGCTGTTGGATTACGTATGTTAAATTTAGGGTACGGAACGTTTCTGTCAAATTTTGAAGCGCTTCCGCTTATCCATTCGCTCTGAAATTTTGCAACAGGTTTGCTCCTGATAACAACACATTTTAGCAACATTTACAAATCGCTAAAATGCCCCTATATTGCTAATTACCACTCGTATTAACTCGCTCTTAGAATATGCACTTGAGATTCCCAATACGGAATCTTTCAGTCGAATATTGAAGCGCTACGGCTTATCCATTCGCTCTGAAATTTTGCTTACAAGTTTGCTCCTGATGACATACTTTAAATCGCTAAGATGCCCGTCCCTAAGTCGCTAAGTGAAAAAAAAGCCCCTTGAACTTATGCAACCTCGTTTACGCGCATATTTTCTTAGCGAAAGAATTATCCATGCTTGTGAAATTGTCGTTTCAATCGATTAAATTGAACGATAGTATTTTTTTTCGGCCGAGGCAAATATTCAAATTTCATATAATCGCTCAAACCTGTGCGCTAGCGCATCTGTAAAGTATAAGTTTACCGAGACTAAAAATAAGTACCGTGTAGAAAATAAAATATATGTAAAAAGACTTTTTAAAAACCGCTCTTATATTAAACGCACTAAAAAGTACAAAATAAAAAATAAGTAAAAAAATGTTTAAAACACCGTTCTTAAATTAAACGCACTAAAAGGGAAAAAAATAAATTTTCGTAATACATTTTTTTTTTTTAAATAAAAGCCCATTCTATTAATTTTTTTACGTATTAATTGTTTTTAATAGAATTTATTTTAAAAAACGTCGTAGAATATATGTTTACTACACCGTGTGAAATTAACTAGTCCAAATATTTACGAATATTTATTTTACGAATGATTATAATAAATAAAGAAAAAAAATTTATATACATTAAAATTAATTTAAATTACAATGCATTGTTTAAAAAAAAAGTTCACCAGGGGCGTGTGCATATAGTTGGTTGTGTGTGTGCGTGCGCATTTGATTTGCTTCTTGTCTTGCCGAGTTTAAGATTTCACATTACGGCCCACCCAAGCCGGTGTGTCTATATACAATAGATTACTGATTATAACAAATACAATTAACTACAACCAATAATCAACTGACCAAATACGCAGCACGCGCGCGCACATTCTTATATATACAAACACACTAGAACGCGTAGAATGTAATAGTAACTACGTTTGTGTACAGGAGTCGTAAACATATAAAATAATAAGTTATTATTATTATTATTTATAACTGAGAGAAATTAAAAATGTTCTTATATCTGCAGACATAAATACCGCCTTTTGTTGTTGCAACTTTTGTATTTCGTTTATTCTAACCTTCGTTTATCTTTATGCTTCTATACGTCGAATGAATTTCCCGATAGATATTCTTTTCTTTGAAAAAATTATGTTCCTTTAAATTATTCATTAATTTTGCTATCCCACAATCAACCCGTTGTAAATACTCGAAAAATTCAAAACTTAACAACAAAGGCAAATACAATCATAAAAAAAAATCAAAAAATTTCGTGTCCGTTAATTATCTTAGTGGAGCTACGGCATAAATAATCAGGGAATGTATGTTCTTCAAAATATAACTAATAACTCGCATTCTAGCGGAATTTAAATAGACTACACCGATTACCATAAACGTTCAACGACAAACATTAGCCAAATGTAATATCGGCTGTTTATTATAATACAGAGCAACGCCCCCTTTTTATTTACTTTTCCAAGAAAAGTACGTACGGTGCTGCTTTCGGTCGCATGGGATGATGGGTGGGTGAATGAATTTTCTTTACGTTTTGAGGTGTAAGGAGTACAAAAATAGCATTCGGTTAAAATGTAATTTCCATACGTATAATATGTTACCGTGAAAGACCGATGCTGGTAAATATCGATATTTTCCAGTGAATGTCGACACATACGAAATACGTCGGTTAAAAATCGAAATATTTGCTTATTCGGACTTTCACCGCTATATGTCGACAAACACAGATAAGCTTTGCTGGAAGTCGAAACGATAACGAGAAATTAAAAAAAAAATTCACCCGATACCATCTCTAAGGAAATAGATAACCGGAAACCCTCGTCAAAAAAGTTTATTTAAACCGAATATATCCTACGCTTGCTTCGCTCGCTAACCTCGTTTAATTAACGTTAAATATACAAATTATATACGTTATTCTCCAACATTAGATGCGATTAATCAAATTCATCACATTTATAAAAAAATTGAATCAAATTTTCATCGTTCTATAAATTGAAAGGGCCAATCGAGATATACAAAGTGTGTTAAGCGCATAGATAAACGATAACGATACAAATAAATATTAAGATAATTTGCCCTTTGTTCTATATTTTTATTCAACTTTCACCATCAGCGCACGCTGAATGCGGTGAATTTGATTAATCGCCACTGGTGTTGGAGAATAACACACAATTATAATTTTTTATAGGTTATATTTTGCTTAAGTTTAAACTTCCGTTTTTTACGAGGGTTTCTCGTGATCCAGTTACCTTAGCATCCGGCGATTTTTTTTTAATTTCTAGTTATCTTTTCGATCCCCACCAAAGCTTATCTGTATTTGTCGACATATACCGGCGAAGGTCCGAATAAGCAAATATTTTGGTGTTTCATGGACGTATTTGATACGTCGACACATTCACCGGGGAATAATGACATTCTCTAGTTTGGTCTTTCACGGTAACATATACAGAGTCGGCAACATAAAACCGAATCCATATTGAAACAGCTATCCAACACTATTTATGAGAGACTCTCACACAACTAGCGCGACTAATGGACGTATATGTTACTACTGATTATTTCTGCCGTTTGTCAGGTGGTTACGTGTCGGTACAGTATTTCGAGTGTAGTTATGTTTGTGTAAAATGCCTTATTCGGTCCAGGAGAGGATAGCTATAGTTAAGGCCTACATTCGTTCTGGATCGTTAGAAGAATCGCGTCAAGCATTCGTAGAAAAACTTCCGAATGCTTGTATCCCGGCGAAGAGTAGCGTACATGGTTTACTTAAAAAATGGCGTACAACAGGTTCGGTTTCAAACGCAAAACGAAATAGGCGACCTTCAATTAGAACACAACAGGGCATTGCCGATATTAAAAGGAGAATTACTGCCGGTCCACGCACGTTATCCCAGAAATCTGGTGTTAAATACACAACTTGTCGTAAAATTCTTCACGAATTACAACAGAAACCTTACCGACTGTGCAACAACTGGAAGAGACAGACAAACCGAAACGACTTCTTTATTGGAACCGGTTTCTCGAAAAGATTGTTCGTCGACATATAGACCCGATATCGTATTTCATGTCAGACGAAACACGGTTTCATTAATGGTAATTCGCAGAACATAAGATACTGGATGGCGAGGAATCCTCACAAGATATTCGAGCGTCCACTCCACGGTTAGAAAATTGGTGTTTGGTGTGCCGTTTCCGGTAATCGTATAGCGGGACCGATATTTTTCGACCGGACTGTTAATATACAAGTCTATCTCACAATTTTCGACAAATTCTATGCGCAAGTAATCGGTAATGGAAATCAATACAGCTTCTTCCAACAAGACGGAGCAACGTGTCACGCATCAAACGTTTTAATGAATCGCGTTCACGCGGCTTTCCCAAAAGAACGAGCTGTCAGCAAAGAACGGTGACCTCCACTTTCCCCTGAGTTGTCTACTTGCGATTTTTTTCCTTTGCGGGTACTTAAAGGAGAGAGTAACACCATCAATATTGATGAACTGAAGGTGAACACTCGATGAGAAATTAACGCAATTGACAACATCGTTTTGCGTCAGACCACTCTCAATACGATCAGTCTAGCACAAAAGTGCATCGATGCTCAGGGTGGTAATTTTGAACATCTTTTGTAACAATAAGGTAAATAAATGCAATATTTAAATTAAGTTTTATATTCTTCTTATTTAATTTATTCGTTTTATTCATAAAATTTTATTCCAACATAACCTACCGATTCTGCAGCGGTTATACGTTACGGGTTCGGTTTTATGTTGCTCGTCTAGTACTTCAAGAACCCACCGGGTTGGTCTACTGGTTAACGCGTCTTCCCAAATCAGCTGATTTGGAAGTCGAGAGTTACAGCGTTCAAGTCCTAGTAAAGCCGGTTATTTTTACACGGATTTGAATACTAGATCGTGGATACCGGTGTTCTTTGGTGGTTGGGTTTCAATTAACCACACATCTCAGGAACGGTCGAACTGAGAATGTACAAGACTACACTTCATTTACACTCATACATATCATCCTGTGAAGAATTATCTAAACGGTAGTTACCGGAGGCTAAACAGGAAAAAGAAAAGTCTAGTACTTCAAATAGTATCTTCCGTGTTGAATTAATTATAAAAAAAATTAATGTTCTACGAGTACAGTAAATGTTCCACTTTTCATTACTATTAAGTTTTTTCAGGCCCTTAGAAATCCATCTGATAAAACTTGATATTGGATGTTTTTTTTAAAGAAACTAAGAAAAATACTTCAACTTTATTTTACATTATGAAATTAAATACAAAAATTTATTCATTTATTTATTTTGTTTCTTTTAATTAAAAACTTATATTAACTAAATTTGAAATCAAAACAAAACTCTAATAATGATATAATTCTTTATAACAAAAGTTATTGTAAACAATAACAGTTCTATAGAATAAATCTGGCAAAGTAAAAATTGTTTTTTTTCTTTTTTAATTCCTCTTTTGTCTTCGTGATAATTTCCTCATCTTCATTTTGTTCATATCGCTGGTTTTTATGTTATGATATATTGGTATTACAAATTCAATCAGTTCTGATTATCTTTCGACAAAAAAAAAAAGACTTTCAAACCGTTGTAAAAAAAAAGAAACAGTAATGAATTATTATTTTGTGTGTGTGTGTGTGTGTGTGTGTGTAATCTGTTTATTATATTGGTGGTTTTCCATGTTTTCAATTCAGATACACACTATGTTATCAGTATATACCATACTGTTAGCACTTTTCAATGTATTCTTGTTGACCCGTAAAATAATCATAAAAAAGAAAATCAAGATGTTTTTATGAATTCGGTTTAACGATTTAAAAAACGTATACGTTTTTACAGCGAGTCATAAAATAAACATCATTTTCAAACCTCAGTCTATATTATATTGTTATCTGTCATCGAAAAAAAATACTTTCTCACATATTGTATTTCTTAATGTATCACAATTAAAGAATAAACTCTAGAATAAGTATTCTACATGTATTTATATTTACATAAATCAGAACAAATAAACCTAGAATCATTTGTACTTATTTTATACGTTTCCCTGTTGAGAGTATTCTCATACGTTATATTACGTCAATGCAACACATTAACGTCATATTACGTCTATCGATAAAAAGATATTACGACTATGAAAAGAAGGCAGGATTTAAATCTGCTATCAGGCTTCTACACTATTTTTACTGATTTAAAAGTCATCTTTTGCTATCACAACACTGAACAATAAACAACAACAAAATAAAACAACCTTGTTACAGCGCATTCTTCTGAGCGCATAGTTCACCTTCTGTATACAAGGTAGAATTAAGTGTTTGAGATTTCTCGCCAAATCCGAGGTAACTTTCAAAGTTATACTAGAGGAATTGATTCTATTAGATAAGATTTTAAATTTAATGGAAATGTTATCTGCGCTTCATTTTTTACGCACGACCATAATATCATTAAAAAAAAAACAACAGATTTATAAAAAAAAACAATAAAGATATTATTTTGTTTTTATTAAAATTTTTATTTGGTCGGATGATTAATTTTTTTTTAGGTTTGTGCATAGAAGTAGGAATACGGAATAAAATTTGTTAAATATGAAAAATAACAGGGATTTGAACACTGAACCTTCCGGATGAAAAGATAGACAGAAATTGGGAGTTAAGGACAACCTTGATCTTCGACCCGTGATGTCATAAAGGTCAAAGTTATACTGAAATTCTATTAATCCAGAGACCAATAGGATTGCAGTATTTTTGTCACGTGATTCGTGACTCGTCCCTCCACCTTTTTTTCCCAGCCTCCTTCCGATGAGTGGCAGGGCCGGGATGGGGAAAAGATACGAATTAGATACGAAAAGAAACGATACGCTTGAGCACGTACATGCACGCGTGAGTGATATGATACTAATACGTTTTTTCTTGAGATTATGGGCATCGATTGCAATGGTCATAAGCCCTTATCTCAGTCAAAAAAGGGGAAAAAAGACTTTTCAATCCTAATAAGAAAACTAGCGACCTGGGCAAAAGGCTCGTCTTGTCAGATAGGTCATCTAGAAATAGACTTGTCATACGACATTAAAACTGTAGTTTTAATACTTGCAATTCAGCAAGTCCCTGTACACAACAGAAGCCTTTGACGTATTTAGCGTACCGTGCGGCGTAACCTCAACGTCTAGCACTCCAATCTTCTTCGAGTAATGGTGACGATTGTAAATAGCCGTCTTTCTAACTTCCTTTAACGATCATCCAGCAGCTTCCGTGATGCCTCGAGCAAACACGAATGGATTAATCTTGCCAATATCTCCTTTCCTTTTGATAAACAAATATTTTGGTATCGCTTTGATGCCTTCCCGTTCAAACCGGTTTCGATCCGTCTTTTCTAAAATTATAAACTCCTTGCTTTTCGAAGACAAAAGCTCTCAAAAACGAGGGATTTTATGTGGACCCTCTGTCACAAAAGTTGTGGAAGTTAATATTTCCAAAACAAAATCGTCGCCGGTGAATATGTAGCAAGGTGCGGCAGGAGAGGCTGTTGAGCTTCGGATCGTTGATCCTGCCGGGGTCTCTCCAGCCAGCCGCATCCCGCAGATTTAATCCGGGCTGGCGAGTCAGGTACTGCCTGACCCTCTATACCGACATCCCAGAGCTTGCAAGTAGCAGTAAGGGCTTCGGTACCCTTACCCGTACGACAATCACTGCCAAGAGTCAAGCGACTCACTCGCATTGAACGGCGGTAGACTTCGATAGAGCAAGCTCACATCGGCTCACCTCACCCCGATTTTCACCACCGGGAAGGGGGGATAAGCACTTCTCATCGGAATTACTTACCGATAAAAATATTAATAAGTATATAATGACGGTAATAAATTCTTTTACCGATTTTGCATTCGGGAAACCGCTAAAAAGTAAAACCGCCGAAGAAATCGTCAAAGCTCTTGAAAAAATGTTGAAAAAAATGAAACATTTCTTAAGGAGTGATTCAATTTCAGGGTTGAATCCCTTATGACCGAATATAATATTAACCACTATTCCACTTACAGTCGTAGAAAAGCTTCTATGGTGTAACTCGATTTACTAGAACTTTCAAGAACAAGTTGTGGCGTAAATTTAACGAAAGGGGTAATTACAGATAGGCTGATATTTTAAATGAACCGAACAGAGAGTTCAACAAATGATGTCACAGAACTAAAGGTTTCGACCCGATCAACATTACAAAGAAGAACGAAGGTCAGGTAAGGCGTAAGATAATACTTTCTTTACGTGGTAGAGGTAGGAGTACGAAGAAAAAATTTTAAATCGGTGTCAAAGTAAAAATGATATAAAATACCTTTGCCAAAAGTGTACTTGACGAACTAGACTAAGTGGTTGCAGTACACGCCTCGAAACCCGTCACATATGTAGGACACTACTCCGTTACATTTGTATTAAAAGACAGTACAGGCGAAGTTATTAAAAGAACGCTTTATAGAGAAAAATTAAATAAACCATTGATAGAAAAAATTATAATAAAATAAATATAAATAAATAAATAATTAAAATAAATATTGATAGAAAAAAATTTTAAATGGATAAGGAATAAAATGATTATACGAAGGAAGGCGTATTATAAGAGTCACGATTCGTGACTTGATAATAATTACGTATTTTAAGCGAAAACGCTTCTGAGAACGTCTCATTTTTAAAAATGAAGTTCAAGGAACAACAAGTTAAGATTTCAGAGTTTAATTTCGATAATTTATTCACAAACGGTGTTGAAGATAAAATAAAATAGAAACCCACCGGGTCGGTCTAGCGGTGAACGCGTCTTCCCAAATCAGCTGATTTGGAAGTCGAGAGTTTCAACGTTCAAATCCTAGTAAAGGCAGTTACTTTTATACGAATTTGAATACTAGATCGTGGTTACCGGTGTTCTTTGGTGATTCGGTTTCAAATAAACACGCATTTCAGGAACGGTCGAACTGAGACTGTACAAGACTACACTTCATTTACACTCATACATATCATCCTCATTCAACCTCTGAAGTATTATCTGAACGGTAATTACCGGAGGTTAAACAGGAAAAAGAAGAGAAACACAGCAAGTTGCTTCCCAATAATATAAGGTATTTTAGTTGAACTGTGGTAAGATGAACGGATTTTTAATTTGTTATTTGACCGTAAGGTTTATGTTTTAGCAATTTGTGTGTATTTTCTTAGTCGTTTTAAAGATCGAAATATAAATTGTTATATTATTACAGCAATATGAATTAAACAAATAAAATATAATTTGGGTTCTTTTTACTTCTTTGTACGGAGTACATGATGTGTTGTGATCGCGAAAAATCTCGGTTTACATATACATTTTGAACATCCCTGAATCCATTTTGACTAGTTTCGGCGTGACATCTGTACGTATGTATCTCGCATAACACAAAAAAGCTGTAGAATGTTCAAGGTTGGATTTAGAACTGTTGTAACATCTAGTTCTGCACCTCCCCTTTTGATTGCAATCGACTTGGCCAAAAGTATCCAAAATTAAAAAAAGAAAGATTTTGACTTTTTCTTAACTGTAGTAATCAGCCCTCATTGAGAGCTTTTCAACGATATATCATAAGCGGTACTTATTTTCATTATTCCTGAGTTATAACCAAATAAAATTTTAATTAATGAAATATTTGGCTCATACAACGGGACGGCGCATAGGTTCGTATCCAACTTCATTTCCGTTTTTTTTTTTTTAAATTTAAATATATTGATTTATTAATAATTATTAACGTCTGATTGTAAAAAAATATGTATATGTAATTTATTTGGCGTACAAGGAGTAATGTGGCGTCCGCAGCAGATTTTTTTCAATCATTCATAAAAATAAAGAAACAAGATAAATATAAGATAAACCTCAATTGCAATGGATATTGGTAATATATTAAAGGCGTTTTGTAATTACAGTTTATATTTGAACTAGCATCTTCGAATTCCGGATAGGCATTTTTCATACGCCACCACCTCCATTATCATAGGGGAAAATGATCAAAAGCAGATAATGCTCGCCGACTAAAAAAATAAACAATAATAAAAAATAACAGTCTTTAGAAGTCAAAAATAACAGTCGATGATCGATATGGAAATTATCTATCGATATAGACAATGAAATTAAATTACTAAAAGAAGTTCTTTATTTTTCTTTAGCCTCCGGAAATGAAGTAAAATTTTGTACACTCTCAGGTCGACCGTTCCTGAGATGTGCGGTCGATTGAAACCCGACCATCAAAGAACACCGGTATCCACGAAGAACTTCTAGTTTATTTATTTGTATATTTTTTTATTCATTTATGATTTACATAGATGCGAAATCGTTGAGGTTTGAGGCGGAGTAAAAATTCCATGTGTTTTAAAAAAGTACAGTAGAAAGTTCGTTGAGTTGGTTTCATGGTTATAGAGAATAAATTAAATAGACGTTATCTCTACAATAGTAAGAAAAGAGTTAAAAATATGTAACAAAATTGTTATAAAGATGTTAAAACTCTTAATATCGATATATTACGGTGATAAGGAAGAGAAAGCATTTTGGTTTAGGTATATCCTACGTACAAATGTCTTCGATTAAAAACCGTAAAACAAAAGCACGATTAGTCGTCGGAAAGGAAACAAAAATACGAATCTTGTAAAAGAGGAGACTAAGAAAGAAAATAATTGATTATTGTAAGTAGAAGATATATAAATAACCAAAAATAAATTTGCTCGAAAAAATTACACGAACGAAGAAAGTATAAAAACAAATATAGTTACAAAGAAAACGGGATTGCAAAAACCTATGTTCTTATAGAGGTAGAAACGTTCTTAATGCGATGTGTTGAAAGTATTATACGTTGGAAGGACACCGGTTAACTGTTGTCAGTAGAGCTTACTAAAACTGCCGCTGTTTAATATTAAATCCAATTATTTTTGCCAGAATGTGGATAGATAATTCTGTAATTTCCTCTACCAGGAATACTATAGGACAAGAGGGTAAATGCTACTAGAGTGTAAGAGAGACAGACAGAGAGAGAACGAGGGGCAGCCATAGAAAATGAACATTATATTTGTGTGTGTGCGCGTGTCTGTTTATGTTATACCGAGTGGTCTGTGTTGATAATGTGTTTAAACGGTGGTTTTTGGATGATGTTAAACAGAAAGTATAGAGGGAGTTTAAAACTGGAAAAAGGGTATACAATGATGGGAAGTGTGTACGGTTCCGATGCCGGATACAAAGCAACAGCGTCGACCACGGATCCCGTGTTGGAGGTCAACTGCGCTGTTGAACCTTCAAATTCATAACATTAACGTATAAATATTGTATTATACGAGTGCTAAAAACGGTAGAAACATATTATGAAATTTTTTATTTATTTTTTTATAGTATTTCTCCCTGAATGAATATCTATTTGTTTTATCTACGCGTGCAGATTTTCATTTATTATTCCAGGTAAATAACTGATAATTAAACAACAAAACTATATTTCATCGGTCAACGTTTTCATATACTCGTGTGTATATATATATATATATGCACGAGTAGTGATTGTAATTTTGGTACCAAATAAAAAAAAAAACGAAAGCAAAATGCGGTAGCATTCTCATGGACGGAAACAACAACTAACTTATCCCAGATGCCGGTTATCAGTACTAAGTTTTTACGTTATTTCCGCTTATAAATATGAATGAAAAAGAAGTACATACCAGCGTGGAAGGGCATATTATTATACAATCTATTACAAAAGAAAATGTGAAACTGTCAATAATATGCTGAAGACTTAAAAGGCAGTTTGATTAGGAATAATCGATAAAACATAAGCATCAATAAACGGAATAAACCTTTTTAAGAGAGTAGAGGCTGAACCGTACTCTCGTCGTCAAAAATAGAATAACGGCTAAAAGGATTAACACAGTTATCCAAAATGCACGTCCAATTGCAGTGCGGAATATTGGTTCTACATTCAACATCGATGTCGGCAGTTTACTACAAATGAAGTTAATTATAGGAAGGTATGTGGACGTTGGATTCCAACTACGCTAAATGTTGAACTCAAGCAGACATATCTGCAGATGAAATATTGTTGGCACAGTAAAAAGAGAAGAGCGATGAAGCATTTCAATCTATTGTCACTTTGGATGAGATTAGGGTACACTACGAGGGTTATTTTTTCAAGGTCCGATCAATCGCGAAATAAAAAACCGCGCAAAAAATTCGGATGAACCTTTGCGCATATGTGTTGCGCAGCGTATCTAGTATGGCCTTCAATCACGCCGCGTCACTTCGTTTAGTTCTGAACACGCAGCTAGCACGTAAAAATGTCTACAACAATAGCATCTCCCGCCAACTGTGAAGTGCGTGCGGCAATTCGATTTCTTCAGGTTGAGGGGTGTAATGCGGCTAAAATTCATCGACGAATAAGTAACGTGTACGGTGAAACTTCAATGAGTGACAGCAAAGTGCGACAAGACCCACCGGA
Source organism: Lycorma delicatula (assembly GCF_047948215.1). Lineage (NCBI taxonomy): Eukaryota > Metazoa > Arthropoda > Insecta > Hemiptera > Fulgoridae > Lycorma > Lycorma delicatula. The sequence goes on from NC_134467.1 coordinate 7,630,114, forward strand.
TTGGTCTAGCGGTTAACGCGTCTTCCCAAATCAGCTGATTTGGAAGTCGAGAGTTACAGCGTTTAAGTCCTAGTAAAGCCAGATATTTTTACACGGATTTGAATACTAGATCGTGGATACCGGTGTTCTTTGGCGGTCGCGTTTCAATTAACCACACATCTCAGGAACGGTCGAACTGAGAATGTACAAGACTACACTTCATTTACACTCATATATATCATCCTCATTCATCCTCTGAAAAATTATCTAAACGGTAGTTACCGGAGGCTAAACAGGAAAAAGAAAGAAAGCAAAGTGGGACAATGGTGCAGGAACTTTAAAGCAGGACTTACAGATGTTCACGATGCAGGCGGTCAGGGAAGGAAGAGAGTGTCAACCGATGATCCCGTTGAGCGAGTAGATGAGGATTCGAGAAAATCGTCGGTTCACAATTTCTGTATTGAGCGATTCGTTTCTAGGTCTAAATATTTTCAAAAAGATATTCATTCGAATATATTTTTAGTCGATTAAATCGATGCACCCGTCGAGTGGAAAGAATTTATATACGCAAAACATCGTATAAAATGTACTTGGTACGGTCTATCAAGATGTTTGTTATGTCAGCAAGCCGCATATATTCAATAGGAGATCATTTAATACGGTATTATGGAGTTTTGTGAATATTTCGTCGTCTTAGCGAATTTTGAATGTCCCGAGTGTTCATCTTGAATGGATGTACGTCCAAATTTAACTTCAATGGCCCAATTTTTCACGTTGAAAACGATTAAAATATATTTTTTTTTTAATGTGAAATCTAACTTTCTTTGTATATCTGTCTGGATTAAACCTTTTCAAAAAAAAATGTACTTAACATTTAAAACTTTAATTTTATCCATTCTTCGGAAAATGTCGAAATTTGTTTCCTTTTATAGATCATCACAAAAAAAATGAAGAAACGCAACCATCATTTCATTCATTGTGTAAAATTTACCGTATACTGACGTCAGACAGTCCGAGTGACACAGAATGGAGACGGGCTGACCGGCTTGGACTTATTTAGTGGACAAACGGGATATTCTCGGTTGTAAGTACTGTTTTTAGACTACCAAATTTTTTCTTTAGCGTATAACCAGCGGTTTCAAAGTTTCGAATCCGAGTCTTGACGGAATATCACGATTGCGATAAATCGAGTAATGTTTTAGAAATTCACGCTGAGCAACTACGTAATTATCACCCGTTTTTGTGAAGCGTTCTCACAGCAAAGACGATTTGTTCTCCACTCCGTTGCTCCACTGCAACCAAATACTTTTTAGTAAGCTATAAAATAGCAGGAGCGGTTTCATCCCTTCTCAACTCTGTCTCTGAGAAAAACAGCGTTACAAAATCATTGCCGTCCTGTATATACTATCATAATGTTGTTCCGTGAGTAATAAAGAAGTAAAAATTAATCTCTCAAACATGGTACCGCTGTTTTTAAATAAATAAATTAACAATTAATATAATTCACCTTAACAACACGTTGGGGATAGTCACATGACTGTTTTTAAATTTTAACTATGATTTTTAAACTTTGACCTTAATACATTAATTTTAACTCCTGATGATGGCTTCCAAGTAAGCCGAAAGATCTAGAGAACGTATCAACGCGCTGGTAAGGTGGATTATATTAATTGTTAATTTATTTAAATAAGTAAAATTTTTAAAGAAAACTTTTATAGAATAAAAAATACAGAGATAGAAGAACAATTGCTAACATGTACAGGAACCAAACAGCAACAGTAATAATCGAAGAACATAAGAAAGAAGCCGTAATAAGAAAGGGAGTCAGACAAGGATGTTCCCTATCTCCGTTACTTTTTAATCTTTACATGGAACTAACGGTTAATGATGTTAAAGAACGATTTAGATTCGGAGTAACAGTACAAGGTGAAAAGATAAAGATGCTACGATTTGCTGATGATATAGTAATTCTAGCCGAGAGTAAAAAGGATTTAGAAGAAACAACGAACGGCATAGATGAAGTCCTACGAAAGAACTATCGCGTGAAAATAAACAAAAACAAAACAAAAGTAATAAAATGTAGTAGAAATAACAAAGATGGACCGTTGAATGTGAAAATAGGAGGAGAAAAGATTATGGAGGAAGAAGAATTTTGATATTTGGGAAGTGAAACTTGGACAATCGGAGTATCTGAGAAGAAAAGCTTAGAAACTTTTGAAATGCGGTGCTATAGGAGAATGTTAAAAATCAGATGGGTGGATAAAGTGACAAATGAAGAGGTATTGCGACAAATATATGAAGAAAGAAGCGTTTGGAAAAATATAGTTAAAAGAAGAGACAGACTTATAGGCCACATACTAAGGCATCCTGGAATAGTCGCTTTAATATTGGAAGGACAGGTAGAAGGAAAAAATTGTGTAGGCAGGCCACGTTTGGAATATGTAAAACAAATTGTTAGGGATGTAGGATGTAGAGGGTATACTGAAATAAAACGACTAGAACTAGATAGGGAATCTTGGAGAGCTGCATCAAACCAGTCAAATGACTGAAGACAAAAAAAAAAAATTCTGAACAAAATTATGTGAATAAACTCAACAAAACAAAAAAAAAAAAAATGTAAAAAATGAATTTTATTAACATGAAAATATCCGAAACGTGGCTGAAAAAATACATTAATTTGTAAATTAAAAGAATAATACTTTTAACATCCCAGAATATCTAGAAATAAAATCTTTCAACAAGAATAAAATAGTAAAAACACATTAAGAACTTACTAATACAACAACTGTCCAAAATATCTTCCTTCACTGTTAACACAGTATTCTGCTCGTTTGAAAATACCTTGGGTGACTGATTCTTTTCAACGTATTTGGATAATTTCTTGAATTTCAAATATATTAAAATTCTTGCCGTCAGTTCTTTTTATGTAGTTACGTTTTCAGCGTATACTACCCATTTCATATGTCTCCATACGTAACAGTCCATCGGCATCAGATCAAATGATCTTACTAGATCGTTGATACCTGTGTTCTTTGGCGGTCGGGTTTTCAATGAACCACACATCTCAGGAACGGTCGAACTGAGACTGTACAAGACAATTCATTTACACTCATATATATGATCATCAAAGTATTATCTGAACGGTAATTACTGGAGGCTAAACAGGAAAAAGAATGACAGATCAAAAGATCTAGGAAGCCGATTAATTGGTCCTTCTTACCCGATCCGGTTCCTCCTAAATGTTACATTTAAATAATTTCTAATGCCTCGACAAATATGTTCAAGAACTCCATCTTATTGAAAAATCATTTCTTGTCTCGTTATTAGTCTTCTAAAAGGTGTAGCAGGTTATTTTCTAAAAAATTAAATACTCGTTTCCCACAAGGCGACCTTCGAAAACAAATTGTCTAATCATATGCTTATCAATAACGCCTACCAAATATTAAAAGAAAACCTGTGTTGAAAACTGCTTTCTACTGTAGCGTTTGGATCCCAAAATCGCTGGGAAAATCCCGGTGATTTTTATTTCGGAAGTTACTAACTTTATCTCTTGATAATTTTGCGTCATCAGCAAATAAAATAGAACTTTATTACGGTTTTCTTTAAGCCGGTGATAAAAATTAAGATGCAATGCAAAGTCGCCTGACAGTAAATTTTGAACCTTTTTTTGGTGTTACGGGTCGATATTTTCTGCGTTAAGTATTCACCGTACTGTACTATGCGACAAACCGACGAGATTTGAAATTCGCGTAGCACTAAGCCCCGAGCTACGTCGAATACTGTATTACGTTCTCCTCGTAACCGATACAACGTCTTTTTTGTCTTTCAACAAAATAAGAACCTGTAGGAAAACAACCGGTTGTGCGTAAACGATGGAAAACTGAAACGAAGGTTTTGTGATTTGGAATCCTTCTATTAAATAAATCTTTTTCGATTTGCATTTTTGCCGCCGATGATTTACCATCGAAATAACCATAAAAATTACGTCAGCATATTCCTCATTTGAAAACTGAAATGACATTTTGAGAACGCGGAATACAAACACTTCCAACTTCATACAACTTTTAAAAGTGTAAAACACTATTTAAATACTGTACATAAATTGTGATCGGTTGATCAGCTGTTAATACCACCAACTTAGGAAATAAAAAAAAACATTTATTTTAGGATTAATATATTTTTTCTTTTCTACATTCGTGGATAAAGTTATTAAACTGGTGTTTTATATTACTTCTCTTCTGTCGATTTTATTTTCGTTAAATGATTTTATTTCTAGATATTCTCAGATGTTAAACGTATTATTCTCTTAATTTAGAAATTAATGTATTTTTTGAGCCGCGTTTCGGATATTTTGGTGTTAATAAATTTCATTTTTTGTAACTTGGTTTTGTTTTGTAGTTGACTTTATTTACAGCATTTTGTTCAGAATTAAATTCTCTACAGGTTTTGTTTATAAATTTTACGTATTTATTACCCACGTAAAAAATTTATTGTAAGTAAAACATAAAAAAGAAATTTTCACTACAAATTTTTGTGTTCTGCCCATTTTTTTCAAAAACCACTCCAGATACATTTCTGAAATTTGTTTTATTCAATCTGTCAGATCAAAAGATCCATCAAATTTATCCCTTAATTTGGATTCCCAGAATTTCAGTATAGCATTATTTCACTCTTTGCCCGGGAATCATAGCGAAATCTTTTGCCATCCGTAACTCGCCGACCAAGTGTTTCCGAACTCATGTTATATAAACTTTTACTGTCGAACTCTTCCATTTAGTTTAAACTGGTAGAACTCGTCCTGAAATTCTTTCCGTTTCTTGGTGAAACACTCTGATATATATATATGTGTGTGTGTGTGTGTGTGTGTGTGTGTGTGTGTGTGTGTGTGTGTGTCTGTCTGCCATTTATATAAACACAACACACACACACGCAAACACGTACATACATACATACCTATATATATTTTGAAATAGGTTGTTATTTTTCTGTTCAACAAAAAATTATTTAAAGCAGTAAAGATCATTAGCTAGTTTTTATTATCATTATCTGTTAGTAACAATAAATTTATCCGAAGATTTTTTTTGGAATTTACCGTTATTAACATCGTACTCAACGATCCTTCAGTTGTGGTAGAAGTACAGAAATCGTCAAGTTGTTTAAATCTTATACGGAAACTGTAAAATCTATGTACGTATTAAACAAAAATGTCTGTCAGGACAAAACCAAAAAACCTGTGTTTCTTTATTTTTTTTACTTTTTTCAGTAAGAATAAATATATCAACTTGATATTTGGTGTGTGTGATTTTCACGTAAATTTCTAAAAAAGTATTTTCTAGATTTTTCGAAATTTGACCTTGAAAGGTGTCAAGAAAGGTAAAAAAAATATGAACAATGATAGCAAATCTTGCACATATCTGACTATACTTTTTTTTTTGTCTTCAGTCATTTGACTGGTTTGATGCAGCTCTCCAAGATTCCCTATCTAGTGCTAGTCGTTTCATTTCAGTATATCATCCCCTACATCCTACATCCCTAACAATTTGTTTTACATATTCCAAACGTGGCCTGCCAACACAATTTGTCCCTTCTACCTGTCCTTCCAATATTAAAGCGACTATTCCAGGATGTGGCCTATAAGTCTGTCTCTTTTTTTAACTATATTTTTCCAAATGCTTCTTTCTTTATCTATTTGCAATACCTCTTCATTTGTCACTTTATCCACCCGTCTGATTTTTAACATTCTCCTATAGCACCGCATTTCAAAAGCTTCTAATCTTTTCTTCTCAGATACTCCGATCGTCCAAGTTTCACTTCCATATAAAGCGACACTCCAAACATACACTTTCAAAAATCTTTTCCTGACATTTAAATTATATTTCTGACTATACAAAATGAGATATTTACTAAATTGGGCTTAAAAATACTCTTAAGATAAATTACTAAAAACCAATTTCGGTTTTTTTTTAATTTCGATTTTTTTTTGAGGTGCGGCGGTGTATGGCGCAGCGGCTCAATCAAGACAGCCAGCGTTACTGTATGTATGATGAGACTGGCTGCACCTGCTTCTGGTTAGTTGACTAAAATCATAAAATAAAAGTAATTATAACGTTTTTTTTTAAAATGAAAAACGAAGTACAGTACCTCCTAGTGGTTTTTGTCGGGTAACGCTAAGAACCGGGCAAAATAAATTTTTACCGATAATAAATAATACTTTTAAGATGGAGGCAAACTGTTTTGAAACCCACAATCTTAGAACATTCAAAGTTTCAAGTCCTGTACTGATCAAACTGTTGCTCTGAAGAAATTAACGCGCGTAGATATTTTTCATAAACCGAAAAGTTTTTAATTTTTATTTATCAGTATTATTCTCATTAGCGTGAGTTTAATGAACACAGCGCCGTCCAAGGGGCAGAGCCCTCTGGCTAGACGGGAGGGGTGAGCGAAGCGAGCTCTGACCTGTTAAATATCTCCTGACCGGGGGAAACGCAAGTAACAATACAGCACGGGCGAAGCCGCAACAGAGGAATGCCAGGGTATATATATATATTTTTTTTTTCTCTTAGAATTTATCGTAATTATTATACTTATTTATTTTTTAAGTACATTATAATATTTTCAATTTAAAATTTCATTTAAAAGAAACCAAGCGTTGCAATTAAATTTTCATAGATTTTTCTATCAATCATTTTATATACCTTTAATATTTTCTGCATTATGTTATCTTGTAACTAAAAACTTAACAAAAAAAATGTTGACGCGTGTTCGCAATAATAATAAACAAAGTAGAAAACGATTTGTAGTAACTGATGAATATTGAGCCCTTTAAAATTACAAAACAAAAGCTACCAAAAAAAGAAAAAAAAAAAATTTCCCCGATTCGAAACGACGGGGCACGTTATATTCAGTAACAATCTAGTTAGGGTACTACGAGATAACTAAACGCAATCAAAAAGAAATAATGATAACAAGAGTGACAGAGAAAAAGAAAGAAAAGAGAGAGAAAGCGAACGGGTAGAAGAGAAGAGAGAAAAATGGATTTAGATGAGGATCAACTAACGAAAGAGTTAAACATAGCGAACCAAGCATGATTGAACATATACATTATATATATATATATCAAATAAAAAATGAAGCCGATTTGAAAAAAATAATAATAAAAAAACTTCATTTTGAACGCACACACATGCATATTAACCGATGTCGAACGCGCGAGCTGGTTCGATATATACGTATTAAAAACCGTAGAAACGTTGCAGTGGCAACCGCGGATATTTTCCTAGTATAAAAAGTGGTGGAAGAGAGAGAGTGGAGTTGATTCAGAACAGAAACTCAGCTCCGTTTGTATATCTGTGTACGTGTGTGTGTGTGTATATATATATATATATATATATATATATATATTACATGGTAACGGGAATGTACATAGAGACATAAGCACACACATTTATGAATACGTGTAGTCAGTCAAAAGGGGGTTAAAAAGGGGCTGGTAGCATGAGGGCACGTCCTCTAAATCCAAAGTTAATAAATTACTCTGCGATTCCGATACAGGAATTATTGTTTCCCAGCGTATCTGTATATATTTAACCGTTCAGAACTGTTTCAGATCGTGGTAGTAGTGTATGTCGACGAATATAAAAAAATAATAACAATAAAAACGAACTGAATAAAAGTAAATACTGACGGGGCAACAGAAATGTGTATTTATGTGTGTGTGTGAATGTGTTTCTGTGTGGGTGTATATATATATATATCATATAGATAGAGTGGACAGTGGCTTGGAACTGCTGCTGGTCTGTTGGAATGATTAGAATTAGGAGCTGTGTGAATTTTTTAAAACGAGCCAAATGGGGGTTGGAAAAAAATAATCGTGTTGTTGAATGTGTGTGTATATTCATTCTATATATATATATCAAGAGAGTGAAAGGGATATGCATTTCGATTATGAAATACACACACGCACAAACATACAGGCCTGGGGCATAGCCGTTCCGAAATATATCCACACATATACGCAAAAAACCCTCTCGCTTTTCTCGTGTAGATACATCCCTACTCCACTACCTCTTATTCCCCCTCCCATTGTTCCGTCTATAACCATCTCTTCACCGCCCCTCCCCTAAAACCATACACGGAACACTATGACCAAATGAGTGGTTGTTTTAATGTATATCTATATATGTGTGTATGAGTAGTAAAGGATATTTGTCATTTTTTTTGTCGGGTAGTGAACATCGCTCCGTCCGCCCGTTGTTTAGTGTAGAGGATAATTTGTAATCATTTATAATACTTTGTGTTTATTTTTATTTTCGTTCGCCCGTTCCTTCTCTTCACTCGATTTCCGTTTCATCTTCCCCTCCTTATTTGATTTTTCCTTAATTTATAAACTTTTATCGTTCCTTTATCTTTTCCGTTTTATCGTAACGATAACGAACAAGAAAATATAAAATTCGACCGAACGTATAAAATAACTCCAGGAAAAATCATTTTACTTCGTCACGATTAGCGAAAGAAAATCTTATTCGACGCTGGAAGTATTTAAACAATACGTACTTACGTAGTCTGATCTGAAATGCTCTAATATAAATACAAAATATTTTAATCAAAACAGATGCGCAGGAAGTATAGATGCGTTTAAAAATATAAAAATTAAAAAAGATAAAATAAATATAAATAATAGATATGAAAAATTAATAATAGTTAGGATTCATTTCTATATATTCCAATTAAACGGCGTTCTTTTTCCATAAAAGAACCGTCAAAAGAGGTTTTCCGTAAAGAGGTTTTACGTGTACTTTGAAATTCCTGATAAAAAATAAAATGAGAAAAAATTGATTAAATTTTTTTTCTTTTTGACAAAGTTTTTTGCGTTAAGATCTGGAAAAGACGTTAAAATAATTTAATCGTACGAGTTTAGAGAAAAATTTTCTTTTTCGAGATAGAAATGACATTATTAAACCGAACACTTGAAAAAATAAAAGATGTTTTCTGGAACACCACAACCTTTATATTAAAGGTAGGAATTAATATTTACACAATACTTTTTTTTATAGAAAATTTACTAATTAACTTTAGAATTATGCAGGATTACTCTCTTTAAAAGGTTGAGAACCACTGATGTAAAAAAATATAAAAATAGATGCACAACTCGAAATGTTAAGATTTTTTTCAGTTTAGTACGAAACATTAAAATAACATGAAAATAAAATGAATTTTTTTTTTCAATTTAAAGGATAAAATCTTATGTATACAGTTTATAATATGCAGTGTTCGTAGACTACAATCTTATAAAATATGAAACGACGTATAATTACGTCAAAAAGATTATTAAAATATCAAACCGTAAATCTTTCCATTATATTTATATCTGTGTTAGGTATTCCTTGATCTGCATAAATGAAAAACAAAAAAAAAAATTTGTATGGTTTTTTAAGTTCCAATTAAAAGGTCGATTGCCACACTGAAAAGCGAAACATTTCCAAGCCTGCTACACTTATTTTGCTAAAAATATCCACCAGTGCTGTGATTTTTTTTTTAAATTTCCATAAAGGTTTGTTATCTTATTTCTTACAATTTCTTACTTTACGACTTTATTTTTTTTTTAATTTTCAAAATGAAGTTGGGACATCAATTTGTTTCTCATAGCAACCGTGGTAACGAGAGACCAATTGATGTTTCAGAATGTTTAACATATATAAATTGAATTATAATATATTTTATTTACTAACAACCGATTGCATTTATTTTTTAATTCTTCAACTCCGGAATTGTCTGAATACTATTTTTATTAATAGCTACACTTTTTTTAATATAAATAATTAAGCCAATCTCTTCTGTAATAAAATCACCTTTTATAGAAAACTTACACTTTGAACTGAGATTTTTAAATTAGAATTTAAATTTCATATTTTTAGGAGTACTTGATATTAGTATAACTAAACTTTGTCAGTAAACGAATAAAATTAATTCGCATTTTATTACAACACTTTTCAATTGCGTTTATTTGGTAATTTTTAAAAAACCACTCTTTAATCAAATTTAAAGAAAAACATTTGTGCTACATACAACACAAAAGTATGCAGTATTTTATCTTTAAAGTAATATGTAATTTGATACAAAAAAAATTAAAAATAAATAATATACCATCTAGTAATGTTTCACTGAGACATCATTTGATTTCTCATGGCAGTCAATCTGTTAAGTGATGTAGGTACGGATATCAGAAAGCGAATTATCCGGCGGACCACAATATTTCTACACGGAGAATGATGTTATAAAATACAATTGCCTCTTAATTTAAAAGACTTTTTTAAAAATATGTGTTCTTTATCTAGTAATAAATAGTTCTTTTTATTATACTCTAAAGTCGTAATGAAACTTTTGAAATTGTAACGTTTTCTATTAAAATTCCGATATCTTGAGAACACTTTATCTAATTATTATGAATGAAATATTTTTTTATTTTATTATACGATCAAACATTAAAAAAAAAAAAAAATTACTAACCTGACGTATCACTAGCACAATCGTGCTTATGTTGAAATTATATTTAAGCTTTTACACAATAATAGTGCACAAAAGTAATTTTAACTTTAAAAAAAGGTTTCATACAAATTATAAAACTATATATGTTAACAGTACGTGAAAAATTCAGCGGAAAATATCGATCAAATTTTTATTTACGCACCCGTAAAAAATAGATTAAACAAACAAAAACTGCGAATCATAACATTACCTCAAGAGATTTTATCACAATACATGCAAGAACATAAAATTACGTCTAAGATAAAAAAAAATTATATTTGACTTAACTATTCCTTACCGAATGTAATTTAGATAATAAATAAAAATATTACAACAAGAAAGGACAAATGTTCTATCTCGCTTCAATTACCCTCTTTCCATCATGTGTTTTTTTTTTCAATAGAAAATTGTTTTATGAACGGATTGAGATATTTCAATGAAATTTAGTGCACATGAACTTGATAACATCTTCTTCCAAATTAAATAAATTTTAAAAATGCCAAAAGGCGGCCATTTAAATAATTTAATCATTCATTCATTGTAAAATAGAGGGAGCATACAGGAAAGTTAAGGAAAATTATAGGGTACATAAATTAAAATCTAATAATGTGTTATACAAAGAAGGTACACCGTTTTATAATACGAAAGGCAAAGTCGATAGGTGGGTGGAATATATTGAAGAGTTATACGGAGGAAATGAATCTGAAAATGGTGTTATAGAGGAAGAAGAGGAAGTCAAAGAGGATGAAAGGGGAAAAACAATACTGAGATCTGAATTTAAGAGAGCATTAAAAGATTTAAATGACAAAAAGGCTCCTGGAATAGACGGAATACCTGTAGAATTACTGCGCAGTGCAGGTGAGGAAGCGTTTGATTATAGAAACTGGTGTGTAATATTTATGAAGAAGGGAAATTTCCATCAGACTTCAAAAAGTGTTATAGTCACGATACCAAAGAAAGCTGGAACAGATAAATGTGAAAAATACAGAACAATTAGCTTAACTAGCCGTGCAACAAAAATCTTAAATAGAATTCTGTACAGAAGAATTGTTAGGAGAAGACCAATTTGGTTTCAGAAAAAGTATGCGGACAAGGGAAGCAATTTTAGGCCTCAGATTAATAATAAAAGGAAGATTAAAGAAAAGCAAACAACATACTTGGCATTTATAGGCCTTGAAAAAGCATTCGATAACGTAGATTGGAATAATATGTTCAGCATTTAAAAAAAATTAGGGTTCATATTCAGAAATAGAAGAACGATTGTTAACATTTACAGGAACCAAACAGCAACAGTAATAATCGAAGAACATAAGAAAGAAGCCGTAATAAGAAAGGGAGTCCGACAAGGATGTTTCCTATCCCATTTACTTTTTAATCTTACATAGAACTAGCAGTTAATGATGTTAAAGAACAATTTAGATCCGGAGTAACAGTACAAGGTGGAAAGATAAAGATGCTACGATTTGTTGACGATATAGTAATTCTAGCCGACAGTAAAAAGGATTTAGAAGAAACAATGAACGGCACGGATGAAGTCCTACGCAAGAACTACCGCATGAAAATAAACGAGAGCAAAACGAAAGTAATGAAATGTAGTAGAAATAATGAAGATGGACCACTGAATGTGATATTAGGAAGAGAAAAGATAAAAACGAGGTAAAAGAATATTGTTATTTGGGAGGTAGAATTACTAAAGATGGACGAAGCAGGAGCGATATAAAATGCCGAATAGGACTGGCGAAACGAGCTTTCAGTCAGAAATATAATTTGTTTACATCAAAAATTAATTTAGATGTCAGTAAAAGATTTTTGAAAGTGTATGTTTGGAGCGTCGCTTTATATGGAAGTGAAACTTGGACGATCGGAGTATCTGAGAAGAAAAGATTAGAAGCTTTTGAAATGGGGTGCTATAGGAGAACGTTAAAAATCAGGTGGGTGGATAAAGTGACAAATGAAGAGGTGTTGCGGCAAACAGATGAAGAAAGAAGCGTTTGGAAAAATATAGTTAAAAGAAGAGACAGACTTATAGGCACATATTAAGGCATCCTGAAATAGTCGCTTTAATATTAGAGGGTCAGGTAGAAGGAAAAAAATTGTGCAGGCAGGCAACGTTTGGAATATGTAAAACAAGTTGTTAGGGATGTAGGATGTAGAGGGTTTACTGAAGATGACTGAAGATAAAAAAAATCATTCATTAATAATTCCGTAAATATTTTTTCATTTAATTATGTTTTATATAACGAGATAAAATGTTAATCGTTGAACATGAATAAAATCACCCGTAATTTTGATCTAATCGGTTTATAAACAGCTAAGATGTAACTGAAATTTTTTAAGCGGATGCATTTTGATAATTTTGTGTCTGTACTATTATCACTAATAATAATAACAATATTTTTATTAGCTGCTTCACCTTCCTTTACAGAGCATCCTTACCACCGTAAACGGAGAGAAAGCGGCAGGTAGCAAAATTAACAAAGGGAATTTATAAAATAAACTGCTGAAGCCACTAGTTTTGCACGGTAAGAAAAGAGAAGAAACCCAAGAAGAATAGTGGATCACCCAAAAATCGAATCGACGCCGTCAAACAAGTAGAGTCGAAGTTAGAATAAGATTCTCTTAATTATTCTTAAAGATATTTTGATTTTGTTCGAAGAAATCGACGTCGTTCCATAATGTGAACGCAGTACCAAAACATCTTCGATCTTGAGCGAGCTATCTCTGCACTGGGACAACAAAAAAACAAAAAATTGCACAACTTTCTGTTTAGTATTCTGAGACTGATATTCAACGCAACACTACTAAAGTAACGCATCGTTGAACTCTATTCTAGCACATAAAAACGACAACTTATATTGAAGTCAAGTAATCTTTTTTTTTTTTTGTCTTCAGTCATTTGACTGGTTTGATGCAGCTCTCCAAGATTCCCTATCTAGTGCTAGTCGTTTCATTTCAGTATACCCTCTACATCCTACATCCCCAACAATTTGTTTTACATATTCCAAACGTGGCCTCCCTACACAATTTTTTCCTTCTACCTGTCATTCCAATATTAAAGCGACTATTCCAGGATGCCTTAGTATGTGGCCTATAAGTCTGTCTATTCTTTTAACTATATTTTTCCAAATGCTTCTTTCTTCATCTATTTGCCGCAATACCTCTTCATTTGTCACTTTATCCACCCATCTGATTTTTAACATTCTCCTATAGCACCGCATTTCAAAAGCTTCTAACCTTTTCTTCTCAGATACTCCGATCGTCCAAGTTTCACTTCCATATAAAGCGACGCTCCAAACATACACTTTCAAAAATCTTTTCCTGACATTTAAATTAATTTTTGATGTAAACAACTTATATTTCTTACTGAAGGCTCGTTTAGCTTGTGCTATTCGGCATTTTATATCGCTCCTGCTTCGTCCATCTTTAGTAATTCTACTTCCCAAATAACAAAATTCTTCTACCTCCGTAATCTTTTCTCCTCCTATTTTCACATTCAGTGGTCCACCTTTGTTATTTCTACTACATTTCATTACTTTTGTTTTGTTCTTGTTTATTTTCACGCGATAGTTCTTGCGTAGGACTTCATCTATGCCGTTCGTTGTTTCTTCTAAATCCTTTTTATTCTCGGCTAGAATTACTATATCATCAGCAAATCGTAGCATCTTTATCTTTTCACCTTGTACTGTTACTCCGAATCTAAATTGTTCTTTAACATCATTAACTGCTAGTTCCATGTAAAGATTAAAAAGTAACGGAGATAGAGAACATCCTTGTCGGACTCCCTTTCTTATTATGGCTTCTTTCTTATGTTCTTCAATTGCTACTGTTGCTGTTTGGTTCCTGTACATGTTAGCAATTGTTCTTCTATCTCTGTATTTGAACCCTAATTTTTTTAAAATGCTGAACATTTTATTCCGGTCTACGTTATCGAATGCCTTTTCTAGGTCTATAAACGCCAAGTATGTCGGTTTGTTTTTCTTTAATCTTCCTTCTACTATTAATCTGAGGCCTAAAATTGCTTCCCTTGTCCCTATACTTTTCCTGAAACCAAATTGGTCTTCTCCTAACACTTCCTCCACTCTCCTCTCAATTCTTCTGTATAGAATTCTAGTTAAGATTTTTGATGCACGACTAGTTAAACTAATTGTTCTGTATTCTTCACATTTATCTGCCCCTGATTTCTTTGGTATCATTACTATAACACTTTTTTTGAAGTCTGACGGAAATTCCCCTTTTTCCTAAATATTACATAGCAGTTTGTATAATCTATCAATCTCTTCCTCACCTACACTGCGCAGTAATTCTACAGGTATTCCGTCTATTCCAGTAGCCTTTCTGCCATTTAAATCTTTTAATGCTCTCTTAAATTCAGATCTCAGTATTGTTTCTCCCATTTCATCCTCCTCAACTTCCTCTTCTTCCTCTATAAAACCATTTTCTAATTCATTTCCTCCGTATAACTCTTCAATATATTCCACCCATCTATCGACTTTACCTTTCGTATTATATATCGGTGTACCATCTTTGTTTAACACATTATTAGATTTTAATTTATGTACCCCAAAATTTTCCTTAACTTTCCTGTATGCTCCGTCTATTTTACCAATGTTCATTTCTCTTTCCACTTCTGAACACTTTTCTTTAATCCACTCTTCTTTCGCCAGTTTGCACTTCCTGTTTGTAGCATTTCTTAATTGCCGATAGTTCCTTTTACTTTCTTCATCACTAGCATTCTTATATTTTCTACGTTCATCCATCAGCTGCAATATATCGTCTGAAACCCAAGGGCACATAAAAACGACAACTTATATTGAAGTCAAGTAAGGTAACTCGAATTTATGACGCACCTACGATATATATATATATATATATATATTAGCTTATTTAAGTTTTAGCTTATCTTAGGATCATCAATACATATTGTTTCAGAGGAAGAGAAGAAATGACAATTTTTTAACAAGTGAAAATGCCATACCTGACCGGGATTCGAACCCGGGACCTCCAGATGAATGAAATTATTCCGGATGTCCTCAACAACTGTATCGGAGTAAACGCGTGTTCTGTATCAGGATGTTGTAGCGTACTCCAGATGACATCTGGTTTTGCGCTCTGTACAGTAGCAAACATATGGAGATCTCTTGGAAAGGTCTGAATATCCATTTTATAAATCCAAGATTTAGCTTAGTCTTATTAAAAATATTATTAATGCGATTATTCGTATCAGTCTGGAATCAAGAAGAACGCCGAGATCGCTAACAAAACTTTATTTTCTTGTAACATGAGAATCTATGGAATAACGAAAGATGGAAGGTTTGTCTTTCGTGAATATGTATTAATAAAAAGAATTTTGTCGTTGTTCCGTAGCGTACAATTCATCTGTGACCATCTGAGAACAGGGTCAATATTCCTCTTCAGGCGATGGTGATCATAAACAGAACAGATACGATGATAATAATAATAATAGCAATAAAATTTATTATAAATTAAGTATATTTAAAGAAATTTGGTTACTGAAAAAATACTACTACATATGACTGGAAGAATGCGTTGATACATGTACTTCATAAAAAGGGCGATAAGGCAGATCTGAATAACTGTAACGGGATCTCAATACCGTGCAAAATTGTAAGCGAAGTTCTATTAAATAGAATTCAACCGATCCTTGAAAATGAATTAGGAGAGCATCAGAACGGTCTCCGACCAAGAGAAATGTGCTAAACAAATTTTCAGTCTTAAAACAATTATGTAGTACCGTAAAGTTAAAAACCAAAATTTAGTAGCAATTTTTATTAAGTTTAAAAATGCTTACGATTCGGTTCAAAGAGAATCGCTTTTCCCAATTCTCCAAGGATTTAAAGTCCATCAAAAAAATATAAATATTATTAAAAAAAAAAAAAAGTTAACAAAAACCTTTTATAAAGAAAGATTTCTACGAGCAGTTTTTGATTTGCTTGAAATTAAAACCGGTGCACAAGAGAGAAATGATCTCTACCCAATTCTGTTTAATTGTGCCTTGAAAGAGGTTATAAGAGAATGGAACAAGAAGCTTAAAGGGTTACGTTTCTACGATTCTGTGAAATTTGGTGCGAAAAATAAATCTCAATTGACCAATCATCTCGCTTTTGCAGATGATTTAGTAATCTTCGCAAACAACTAAGAAGAAAAAACTAAACTAGTAGAACAGAATAATATAAAAGTAAAACAGGATTACTAATATCGTACGAAAAAACGTAACGGATTTTCAACACAAAAAGTGTAATTCAAATATTTCCATCTAAATTTAAATACCTTGGAGAAGTAATCATTCCTACTGTACTACAAGTAGAAAGTATGAAAGCAAGAGTTCAACAAATCGAAAAAAGCCTATCATATAACAGCACAAATTTATAATAGAAAATGCACATCGAGAAACCCACTATGATAGTAATTTTAACTGCAGCTTTATATAAATTTGAATGCTTGAATTACTTTACGAAAAAAAAAATTGGAAAAGTGGAAAAAGGTACTAAGAAAAATTCACGTCCGAAAACAAGTAGATCTTAACAAAAATCGGATGATAATTGATCATATTTTGACGTAAAGAAGATTAAAATTTTATGGACATCTGCATAGAATGGAAAAATGTAAAAAAAAAAAAAAAAAAAAAAAAAAACATATCATGGATAGATCTCTTTTCAGAAGTTAAGTTTCCAAAGAAAAACATCTTAAAGAGCCTAGAAAGGAAAGCCTAGAAAAATATTTCCATCTTACAGTTAAGAAAAACTTCAAATTTACTCAATACAATGGTTGCATGTGAAAACTATTTCATATGTTTAGCATACGACAAGCCCCCATCTTACAATTCCAGGAAAATTTTGTTCATCCCTTGCCGTAAGGGTTGGTCATATCAAAAATTGTTTCAGACAAACTTTTTAGGTAATGTTTAGACGAATAACGACCGCTTTAAACCGATTCGATATTGCGCCTATTAAGAGAAGTATGATTTTTTTTTGTCTTCAAAACCCCCCCATTTTTTCCACCCCCTGGGCCAATGGTTAGTAATATCAGAAAAACTTTACTTTGATAAGTTTTAAGCACTTATCCAGAAAATAGTAGGAACTTTAAACTAATTAGATATTTTACTTAATATGAAAGTTATAGCGATATTTTGTTTTTTCGAGAAAGGCTCCCCCCCATTTCTACTCCCATGGTCCGATTTCGGCTATCAACAAACACGATCGAGATTTTGGGACGAGTTATTTTTAAGGAACAATTTGAAAGTGATTGGCGCAAAGTTGCGGCAGTTATCGTGTCCACAAGAAAGTTATATATATATATATAAACTTTTGAGCTGAGGGTAGTTTTGCGGCCTGAGGGATGTGAAACGTGAAGATATGTCGAAATTTTCCGTAAGTCGAATCGTTACAATAGCTAGCTTTCTTATGAAAAATAGAAATTATTACTAATTATTTTTAAAGCGATAAGTGAACGAAGTGAAAACGGGTTCAAAATTACCAAAGTAGATAATGTTTACGATCAACTTTAACGTTTCTATCATACTCAGCTCAAACAATTTGAAAAAAATTAGTCTAATTTTGTTCATAATAAAATGCTTAACATTTTCTCTCGTAATAAAACATAATTCGATAATGCATTATTAATTATTAAAAAGTAGGGTTCTTCTTCATTTTAGAATTTTCATCGGTAGAATTTTCAAATTTATTTAACTTTTAGATGTTGTTGATATCAGATTTCATTAAAATATTTCAATTTGTTCTTAACATAAACATTTTTATCTAAAAAAAAAAAAAAAAAAAAAACAAATAGTAGACAAAAATGAAATGAGACGACTATTCTAATCGACGTCAACATTTTTATTTATTTTGAAATCCTGCCTGAATCAGTCCTTAAGTTTTGCCAAAATCTGCCGGGATATCTGAAGTGGAATCCATATAATTAAATACAAATCTAGTTAATTGAAATTCATTTAATATAAATTGTATAACACAAATAAAATTCTAAGAATTAAATATTTAATTTTTCAATAAATATCCCACGTTATTTCAGTTAAAACTAAATTATAACGTTTTTCTTGTGGAAATAGACTAGAATATTACACTGAAATTATTTTTCTTAAAAAAAAATAAATGCATACAAAGAGTATCACGAATATTCTGCCGGGACTTTCATAATCTATTCCACTCGAAAAAATAATGGAAAAGGTTCATATAAACATGTGCTCTAAACTGCTTAGTTTGCGAGTAATAAATGTCGTTCGGATTTCAGTTATCCCGGTGAAATGAGGTTGTATTGAATTTTTAGAACGTTAATTATGAAACAGAATTGGTGACTTACGGTTTTTGACCTGAAAAATCGAATGAAACGGTCCCAGAAGAGAATCTGCAGCAGTTTTTGAGAAATAAGGCGTGAAAAAAAATGGGGTTAAAACCCCTGTTTTTTTATGTTTGACGTACAATAAATTTCTTAAATAGGTAATAAAAATATAAAACATTTAAATAAAACCGTAGAGAATTTAATTTTGAAGGAAATGATGTAAGGATAAGTTCAATAAAACAAAAAAGAGGTAAAAAAATTTCGAAATTTAATTAGAAACAGTACAATACTACATTTGCCAAAATAGTACGTATTTATGTAAAAATAAATTGTGAAAAAATGTGTGAAAAATTTGTATAAACAAAATTTATAGTTAAAAAATGAAAAAACTAGTAATTACACAAAAAATATAAAATTAAAATAAATAAATTAATAATACTTAGATAATAACGTTTTTATTAATGAGAAAAATACAATAAATAATTCAAAGATGACAATAAAATAACAACAGCTGATGAACAATGTGCAATACTGTTTGGTAAAAAACAAATTTTTTTAACCCAATCTATTGGTTTTCAGCAAATACGGTTCTGGGATCTATTTTTTCGACTTTTCACGTAAGAAACCACAAGAAATCATATTAACCCTGTCCCTTAATTAACGTTCAAAAAATTTTATTACGATTTCATTTGACCGGGATAACTGAAATCCAAGCGAAATCTTTTACTAGCCGTAGCTGGCACGAAGCATTATAGAAATTAACTTTTTCCATTATTTTACAAGAAGAATAGGTTATGAAAGTCCCGGGAGAACTTCGTGATACCATCTGTATAAATATACGAGCACATATAAAAATCTAGCGGTTTTTGTATTCTGTTACTCTTTCACGCAAAAACTACTGAACCGATTGAGCAGACATATTGCAATAACATAGTTTTTATACTTTTTTTCCCGCTACCTCCCGGAACTAGACCCCCAATTAAATATGAACAGGGTTCCGGGAGGTGCCTTTGCCTCTAGACGCCACACGAGGGAAACGCCAGGCCCGGCTATGCCGTTCCATGCCACCATCACCCAGCAACCGGGACTCGGTTCTTTGTGCTTCGCCTCTAACGGAGACACCTCCGGAAGGACGGCCCCGCCAGGACTCAATCTTTTAGTTCAAGGGGTCGAGAGTCCCCGCACTTCATCGCCACCGTCCAACCGTGTAAGCACGGGCAAACGGCAGTTCCGTACGGAGCTGTCTCTCACCCCCTCGCTTCCCGATGTTTCAGTTGCAGTATTTCCGACACAGTGTCGAAGTCCACCGAACTGCGTAACATCGTTCCAACGACGGTCCCCACCTCGAGATGCCCAATTACGGCAGTACAGACGCGGCGTTCCTCTTCCCACCGCGGGCACTGGAATATCACGTGTTCCGGCGTGTCTAACTCTCGATAGTAGGGGCAGAAGGGGTCTTCAGCTCTTCTTCGTCCACACAGGTATGAACGAAAGACCCCAAGACCGGTCAGGAATTGTGTCAGCCAGAATTCCAGTTCGTATAGTTTTTATGCTTGGAAATATATAACAGTACTGCAGTTACGAAATATTTCACCGTTTCATGTTGATAGCCGTTTTAATGGCTTGCGGGTAACAAGCGGATTATGTCCCTTGCCGATTTCAACTTAACTTTGGCCAAACCTTTAATAAAATCTAATTCAAAGGTTAACTTAAATTTTCTATAAAAAAGGTCTCTTTGTTGTTTTTTTTAATTTCTTTTTAGGTTATCGAAAAAAGTAAGTTGTAAGAGGTTATGAGGAATCTCATACCGATCTCTTACCTTATGAAGCTGACGGATTACATTTTCACATCACTCCTAAAAAATCGAATCCGAAGTTTCCTCGAGTCAATTCCTTGGACTCAGAATGTTTCTTATATTTATATAATATAGTAAGTTAATAACAAACTAAAGTAATTAAAACCGGAATTAAAGAAAATAATGAATATTTAATTTCACTTCTCTATTACAAATGATGATTTGAATCTGAACCTGATCGAAACCTGAAACGGTATAAATTGATAGCAATGGGAGGAATAAACGCATAATATTTACGAAAAACATTTATTTAACCAGAAACAAGAAAGCGTTTTCAGTGACAAACGTTTTACGTTTTGAAACAAAAATTATCACGTTTACTGGATCGGGGAAACAAATAAATTAAGTTTCAATTCGATATTTTTAAAAGTTTAGAAATTATGTAAGTTTTCTTCGATTTTCTATATGTAAGTTTTCAAATTAAAAAAGACCGGAAAAGTATCGCATAACTTTCCCATGTATGTCGGTCATGTCATACACCTTAAACCTTGTACTGCTTTTCATTGCCAAATCTTTTCAGCAATTCAATCATTTATAGTGTTTTTTTTTTTTTTGTTTTTGTAGTAAACGTTTACATATAAGTAACAAAAGAAACTTTCCGAGTTTTTGTAAATTTTGGTGCTTCAGTATTAATGGGGCTCTTTGATTGATTTTTGAACCAAAATAAAATTTATGCATCAAAATTTCTAAATTTCAAATTATTTTTTTATTTTTTTTATTTTGAGAGCCAATTTAGTAAAAGTTTTTTTTTGTGAAATGTATAAAATTGTTTTAAAATATTTAAAAAATAACTAACTATAACTAATACTTACTATAATAACCCACCGGGTTGGTCTAGTGGTTAACGCGTCTTCCCAAAATAAGCTGATTTGGAAGTCAGAAGTTACAGCGTTCAAGTCCTAGTAAAGCCAGTTATTTTTACATGGATTTGAATACTAGATCGTGGATACCGGTGTTCTTTGGGGGTTGGGCTTCAATTAACCACACATCTCAGGAACGGACGAACTGAGAATGTACAAGACTACACTTCATTTACACTCATTCATCCTCATTCATCCTCTGAAGAATTATCTAAACGGTAGTTACCGGAGGTAAACAGGAAAAAAAAATACTTACTATAATAACTAATAATTATAATGAAAAAAATTGTTTCTTATTTTACATCCGGCTATATTTTAGAGATAAAAACTACTTAAAAGTTTAATTTCCCTTAAAGTGACAAAGAGAAAAGATTGTTTTTAACAAAAAATTAATTAATTAATGTTCAGTCAAAAAAATAAAAATAAAATCAAAATATATATATATATTTTAAAGGTGGGAAGTAATTTTTAAGAAAAATTATTCTGAAAATATTCATATATAGATTAAGCTTAAAAAATTTGCTAAGTAAAGTTTTTCCTAAATCTAACATTCCCTTCAATAAAGGCTAAAAAAAGAATGAAAAAATTAAAAAAAAAAAAGCTTTTTTGGTTTCAGATTCACGGTATAATTTTGGAAAATTATGATCGGTTTTTGATAGCCCTAAATATGATGCATGAAATGCCAAAAAAAATTTTAAAATATTAAAACTGAAGGGAGATCGAAATAAAAAAAAAAAAACAGAAAAAACATATATTTCAATTTTAATAGGTCAGGACTGATTTTTTAAAAGTAATATTTTGGATATATACACATGCAATGTAGGTTATTTTGCTAATTTTTTTTTTCTAATGGCCTCTAAATAAAATCTTAATTGTTTTTCTCGATAACTTCCCACCCGCAGAAAGAATTTTGAAACAAATAATTAATGTGATCGATGCCCGAATGTAGAAATATTGTAACTCAAATTTGAAAAAAATCTGTCGGATCAATCCTGAGATATAAGGCCAAAAACAATACGAAACAGGAACGTACACACGTATGCGCGTACATATATATTTTTTTTTATCTAGATGAAATAGTTGCACTGTAAAACAAATATTTTCAAATAATCCGACACTCCTGAATACGATCACTTTCTCATTTAATAAACCTATATAGGAAAGTAAAAGAATTTCTGAAAACTATATTCAAGTAAGTCTTCTAAGTACTAAAAAATATAATAACGGGAGAAATCCAGAAAGGGGCTAAAAGAAATCCTTTTAGTAAATTTAACAGGTCCGTCTATCAATCGTCTTTTGTAATACTGCCCACTGTCACACAATAAACACATGTCGATCCGTGAGAAGAGTTACCGGACCAAGGTTTGGAATGTATGGGAACGAAAGGACTCGGTCGATCGTTTTCACGCTTCGAGTCCGACAGGTAAAGAGGATAAGAGGATAAATACTCCGAGGAGAACCAATTAAAAATCAGTTCCGAGAGGAGAGTCTACGATGCGAGTTCCTGCGAATCAGTCCGCAAGACGTAAATCAGCGCGAGTATTCTGCGAGGAGGTCAGTAAAAGAGAAAATTTCGAGTGCAGGTTCGATGTAACTAAAGTGACGCCACGAGTAATTCCAGTACACGAAAACAAGAAACGGTTTGGTGACTTATTGTAAACTATAAGTGAAAGAGATAATGTACTAAATTTCATCCGTAAACTGTTACGGTAGTTTTATATGTGAACAGCAAAGTTATTTGCAATGACAGAATTTTATACTTGTCTTACCTATTGTACTATTGTTGTTAATACAAGACTAGCGGTTAAAAGTGTTAAGACTAGCGATCGTGCTAATATCTTTCCATCCGATTGCAATCAAAAGGGGAGGTGCACAACTAGATGTTACAACAGTCCTAAATCCAAAATTTCATCAGTCTACGGCTAATAGTTTTTGAGTTATGCGAGATACATACGCACATACGTACGTAGGTGTAGACCTCACCCCGAAACTAGTCAAAATGGATCAAGGGATGGTCAAAATGGATATTTCCGTTAAAATCTGAAAAACGAAATTTTTTGCGATCCAATACTTCCTTTACTTTGTATAAGGAAGTAAAAATTATAAATTACTTTTTAGATATTCACATAAAGATTACACACACCAAAAATCAAGTTGATATCTACATTTGTTGGCGAGAAATTTATAAAATATAAAATTTTACTATTACTCCGTTTTAACACTTTAAACTCGGAATTTCATAAAATCCTTTCTTAATGTTCACTTACATGGTAAGAAGAACAAGTATAGCAATTTTCATCAATTTATGTTCATTAGTTTTTGCTGGGCGTTGATGAATCTGTCAGTCGACAAGTTGCTTTATAGGTATATATATATATATATATATATATATACTAGTACATATATAATCTAATGTATATAACTTTAACCGATGAATGTAGCTGTGTGTGCGTTAATTTTTTTATTCATTTTTTTCATATTTTAATGGAGGGCCTATACGTCAATAGTAATATTTACTGCCGTACATATTACCCTCTGTTCGGTTTTTATAGAAAGAGACGGCAGATATGTATGTATATGAACCTTCACGTATTCCATCGTACACAGATAGACGTGTGTTTATATATGTACAGAATTAAAAGCGTACAAACTCATAATGTCCTTCATCTCGCGGTGTCACATAGGTTGTTGTTTATTTTTATTTATTTATTTATTATTTTTTTTTTTTTGTTTTCCATGTTTTTTTATTATTATTACAACTCCCCGACTTCTATAACCACGTTACAGTAATGTAGGAAGGTTGTACGGAATATTCGTCAATACATTTGAACATTTATTTGTGCGAGTTTTTTTTTTAATACATACACACACACACACATATATATAGGTAATGAATGTCCATTGAAACCATCATAAAAAAAATGAGAGGCAAATCTCTCCTGGTTTATCAGGAGAGGGGAGGAACTATGTTAGAATGGTGTATTGGTGAGCAGGGTTTACTGTAGCGGTTCAAATATATATGTATTATAGATACATAAATTGTAAAGGGGTTTACCTTCTAACAATAAATCCATCAAAACTCAATTTTTTGCTCTCTGTTATACTTTCTGTTCTATATACGAAAACAGTGAATAACATCCGTACTTGTCCATGTTTTACACATACACACAAATATATATATATATATATATATATATATATATATATATCGATCAGCAATATCGAACCGAAAGACTATTTTTGCTAACCAAATGTCATCCGAAAAGGAAGGGGGCAGATTCCATTTCGATTTTGACACACACACAAACAAACAGAAACACATGAAAGTATATAGATAGTATATTATACGTAACAAAATTTGATGTACGGCTTTAAAAACTAAACTTTGACATAAATATATGTCATATGTTTTTTTGTTTTTGTTTTTAAACACTAGGTAATATTTTATCATTAATTTTTTTTACAAGCTCTGGACATATATTCTTACTGTATATTTGGTTTAAATCTGTTATACTTCAATCAGAAACAAGATTAATATGGTAGAAAATATATTTCTAATGCATTAAAACGAAAATGTATATACTTCAGGTATATGTATTAATAACAATGAAATTATGCTCTATAAATTATAGATTGTGTTCAAAAATTATGTATTGTAAAAGATCGAATTCTTTATTGCATAATACAAGAGATTATTCAGAAAGATCCGTACAGTTAGTTATTAAAGAAATCTGATGTGGACACCTCGTGACTTCCTTGTACGCCTATTAAAGTTCATATACATATTTTAGGTGGATTTCATAAGAAAGCTACCTATTGTAATGGGTACCATGATTGTTTCCGATCATGATTTTATTCTTAATAGAGTTAAGTATTTTACTGAATTCATTCTGAAGGATAAAAAATAATATGTCTCGTATTAAAATGGGATCCTTATAGGAATTATTTTTTATTCCCGAGCCGGATATCCAATTAAGGATACTCGGCTTGGGGACATATCCTTGTGACTCTAAGGGGGCCTCCCCCTCACCGGTTATCAACCCGACACAGCAGGACAGCCCCCCCGGTTACCTGCCTCTAATCTCTGACGGAAGAAATCAGACCCGGCTATGCCGTTCCCAGCCCCACAGCCGGAGACCGATTCTCGGTCTTTCCTTTTGCCAGCCTCAAACCGACGGCGCAGGAGCCGAAGCGTATCCGGGAAACTACACCGCCGGCCGGGTCTCGGTCTTTTTATTAACCCACACTAAACGGACCCCAGGAGTCCCCGCCCTATCACGGGAACCCACGCACCAGGGCATGTGAGACCTCAGGAACGGGGCTGTTCGCCCTGCCCTGCAATAAACTGAAACCCTCAGTATTCCAGTCGTCTTGCATCATCTGCTTTTATTCGGAGAATAAAAGCAGATGATTAATGCCGGTTTCCGGACATAGCCAAGAGCCACTCCTAGAGCTGCTCCGGTCGGGTATCTATCAGTCCTGCGTTTGTATGCTGGTCCTTCCATCGCTTGCACACGAAAATAGTGTGTTCGGCATAATCAACCGCATCGCAATAACAGTAACAGCAGATGGGTGACTCTCTCCCGCCAAACCTATGCAGTTATTGTTCAAACGCACCATGTCCGACATGAGTTGCGTTGTGCGGTAATCAAATGCGCCATGAGAGCGATCTAGCCAAGCGTCCAGGTCCGGGATAATTCTTCTGGTTCCGGCCACTGCGGAACCCGCCCATGCCACCTTCCATTGTTCCCGTATTATAGAATTTGCCACATCTTTGGCTACACCGGACGCCCTTAGTTTTCGCCCTTTGATCTGTAATTCTATCGGGGGCACCGAAGAAAGCACGCACAGTACATCATACGATAAAGTTTGTTACCCCGAAACTACGCCCAGTAGCGACTTCCTATGAGCGCTAGTTAATTTGTTCCTGTTGCGCTTGACATTCACCGCATCGGCCCAGATCGGAGCGGCATACAACAGAGACGACGTTACCACCGAGATGATAAATCGCCTCTTAGACGCACGTAGAATTCCTTGTCCTTAGTAGGGATTTTTACTAGGATGTGCATCCACTTTCTGGAGGATTCTTGTAGTTTTCCTTTGGATAATAACAGATAGTTTAAAAAGTACTGAACTTTTTTCGCACGAGATAGCGTTAGCGTATTCTCTCATAAGTCGAAGAAGACCGGCATGTAAGCAGTTCATGACATCACCAATGACGTAAACATCCATCGCTAAACCGTGTTAAACCGTTTGGAGAAAAGCTGCCTGCAAAAAGAAGCTCGACGCTTGAGTGCCGCATGACCTGATACAGAAAAATTTACTCGATCTAATCTCAACTTAAACGTAACAAAATCGAGCCGTTTCTGAATCGATCGATCACGAGTGATGGAAAGTGGATAACCTACCATAACAATGTGCGAAAAATTTCGTGGTCCAAGCGAGGAGAAGCTGCACAATGTGCCAAAGCCCAAACCGATGCTCAGGAAGGTTATGCTGTGCGTTTGGCGGGATCGGAAGGGCATAGTGCATAACGAGCTGCTGTCATCGTGTAAAACGATAGACTCAGACCTGTACTTGTGACAATTAGAGCGATTGCACCTAGGAATTCAAAAGAAACGGCCTAAGCTGGTCGACAGAAAGGGTGTCTAAACCACGCTGACAACGCCAAACCGCACCCATCTTTAACGACCGGTCAGAAATCGAGAAAACTTGACCGGGAAGTTTTAACGGGTCCACTTTAGTCCTTGGCACCTGGCACCTTCAGACTATTATTTGTTTCGGTTCCTGGAGAACTCGCTGAACGGTCTTAAGTTGATTTCAAAAGACGCCTGTGAAAACCACGTGTCATACTTTTTTGACTGGAAACCATAGAAGTTCTATAGCGACGGGATTATGGTGTTGCCGGAAAAATGAGAGAAGGTCATCGAAAAAATGATGAATATGTAGTTTTATAATGTTATTTTTCAATAACAATAAATATATTCTCAATTGTGGCCTCCAAAGGCTCAACACCTTTTAGATAACCTAATATTATTTGTTCTTCAGGTAAAATTGTTGGTCTTATACCGCGGTTCCGCAATCGGCACCTTATTTATTTTTTTTATTACTCATCTTTTTTCTTAACCACCATTTATTATTTTGACTGTGAATAAATCCAATTCTTATATGTCCATGATGAGGTTTCTAGAAATAAGACCTTTAAAATTCAGTATATCAAGTTACTGGTGGGAGATGGTAGACACCTTTGAAACAGAATATTCTTTTTTTTTTGTCTACTGATGGCTGTAAAATACGGTTAATATTGTGCCAAATAGTTAAGGATAAGACTTCGTTTTCGGATACAGAATATAAACCTTAATAACAGATTCAACAGATGCTGTCCTCTTATAGGACATTACGAACGAGGTATCAACAACCGACCGACACATTAGCCGAACACTTCAACGATCATCGAATCATAATTGTAGTGTACTGTATATATTATGACAGAATACGTATCATTAGAGAGGAAAACGTTTCACAATTAGCGATTAAATTAATGAGATTTTCTAATTAAACAGGTATAAACGTCCGATGCAGAGATCGGAGAGAGATCTTCTATACAGAACTTCAGTTCAACGACTTAAAACACCGCATATAAAAGCGATGAAAAGCACAGTATTCAACGTTATTACGACCCGCTCCACTCGTATTCACACGAGTAATTATATGAACGCTGTTTAAAACACCTACTTATTTAGTAAAAACAAGGGATGAAGAATTAAAAAAAATTATTCTTTTTATCGTACGGTTTTATCGCTATATCTTATTCCGGTTAATCCGTCTCATTTCCTAAGGGAAGATAGAGGTAGCGATGAAACGGGACAAGGTATAATTAGTTTTTATTTCGGTTTTGCTTAAAAGTTATTTTCATCACCTCGATTTACCCTACCCATCCCCTCGTAGACGCCTAACCGTCATAAACTTACCCCTTTATCATTCATTAACCCCTTCCATCCGACACCTATCCGCCATTATCGGGTTGATTAAATATACAAATTGTAATTACCTTTCGTAATTGAAGCATATCTAACCTAACATAACCGTAACACTTCAACCCGTGCCTCTCTATCAACCGACTTCCGTATAATTCTCTCGCTTCGTTAAAAACACACTCTCTTTATTCTTTTATGTGCGCATTCTATTTTATTATAGAATTAACAAATTTTGAATTACCTCTTTACAATTAACTCCGATACACCCGATTTTATTTTTTTACTTTCTTCAACGCAAAGTTAAAATTTTATTTAGTATTATCACATCAATAAATTTACGATCGATCGAAAGGAGCGCTGTTATAGATATATCTATAACTAATACTTTTACTTTCCGGCCCAGCGCTTTAGCAGAGCTATAGTTTTAGAAGGGGAAGTATTATAATCGATCCAATTTGGGTATAATGCGGTTTTCACCGGATCTTGATGTTTTCACACCTAAGGAACCCGATAAAAAAACACAATAGCCGAATGGAAATATTCGTATGTACGCGTATATGTGGTATTTTACACCTTATATCTCCAGAACCACTGAACCGATTTTAATTAAAGTCGGGCAGATTACTTCTGCTCAAACGGCATTGATGCCATTAAATTTTCAACTTAAAAGGTCAAGGGAGCGAGGCTGTAGAGCAAGGTCACCCTCAGTATCTCGAGATTTCGCCTAATGAAGGTCTTATTTTTCTTAGGAGCATTTGTTAACGATTGAAAAATAATATTTCCCAAAAAAATGTTTGCATCCCCCTCAACCAAAAAAATGCTCCCCCATCAATCGCACCACCACCTCAAAAAATTCTCTAAATAAATTAGTGGCTAAGCGGGTATAGTGCGTCATTAGTACCCGCTCTCACTATAAGGAAGGAAAGTGTAACATTGACGTACAGCTGCTGTAAGTCATCTTTCTCTTTTTCTGTTTCCGGAACCACCGTAAGGTATTAATTCAGAGCGTGATATGTATGAATGTAAATGAAGTGTAGTCTTGTACAGTCTCAGGTCGACCGTTCCTGAGATGTGTGGTTAATTGAAACCCGACCGCCAAACAACCCCGGTATTCACGATCTAATATTGAAATTCGTATAAAAGTAACCTCCTTTACTAGGATTTGAACAACACAACTCTCGACTTCGAAAATTAGCTGTTAACAAGTGATTTCCGACGAAGAGTTTACCAGTATACCAAGCCGGCGAGTTAAAGAATACTTAACCGTAAAATAGGTAAATAAATAGATAGATTGAAGTAAGATACAACAGAAATGTTTTTTAACATGAAATTGCCCACTCTTATTTATGATTTGAGTTCCGAAATAAACCAAAATAAATGTTTATAAAGAGAATTTTCTTAATACAAAAATTTACTATTTCAATCATCTTCAAATTAAATGAAAACATGAATGGAATTTTTTTTTTACGAAAAAATGTATTAATAATTTAATTATATATTTAAATAAGTTATATTTTTTGAAGATCATACAAGCTAAATTTATAAAAATAATATTATTTATAATCGCTGTATAAATGTTTGTAATTCAGATCCTTTCATGTATGTTTATTTTAATACATATTTAATTAAATCTTTCTTAAATAAAAAAAATTCCCTTCCGGCACGCTGGAAGTGGAGGTAGATTTCACCGATGTTAAGCAGAGGATAAAAAAATATTTCCACCTTAAAGTTAAGAAAAACTTCAAATTTACTCAGTACAATAACGGTTGCACGTGAAAAAAAGATTCAAATGTTTAGCATGCTACAAGTCCCATCTTACAATTCCAGCAAAATTTTGGTTATCCCTTGCCGTAAGGGATGGTATATCAAAAATTGTTTCAGACAAACGTTTTAGGTAATATTTACAGGACTAACGACCACCTTAAAACGATTCGATACAATGCCTATTAAGGGAAGTATGATATTTTTGTCTTCGAACCCAATTTTTTCCACTTCCTGGGCCGATGGTAGGTGATATCAAAAAACTTGAGTTAGATAAGTGTTACGCCTTTATCCAAAGAATAGTAGGAACTTTAAACTAATTCGTTATTTCATTTAATAAGAAAGTTATAGTGATATTCTTTTTTCGAAAAAGCCCCCCATTTCCAACACATAGTCCGATTTTGGCCTTTAAAAAACTCAAACGAGATTTTAAAACGAGTTATTGTTAAGGAACAACTTGAAAGTGATTGGCGCAAAGTTACGGAAGTTATCGTGTTTACAAGAAAATGAATTATATGTATATAATTGTATATATAAACTTTTGAGCTGACGGTGGTTTTGGGGTCTGGGGATGTGAAACGCGAAGATAAGTCGAAATTTTTGGAAGTCAATTCGTGGTCACATTACAATAGGTAGCTTTCTTATGAAATCTACCTAAAAGGTACAACTAGTAGCAAAAGATTTCCCATTTATTCGGGAAAATCTTCCAACTACCTCGTTAAAAAATAATTTTAAAATTATAAATTTTTCGGTCTCGTGTATAGAAGACATTTCGGGTATCATTGATAACGTGAATGTGTGGGTTGTGTGAAAAGTTTTGAGTCTCAACATGAAAACGGTAGCACTCAAATTAGAAAACGTATTCGCTCGTGCGTTTAAAGGTGCTAACTAAAATTTCAGCCATTTTGGACACTCAGTTGTTTCATAATCGTTTCAGTAGGTCATCGTGAGTGTTTTTGTGAAAATGGAAAAAATCTAATATCGTGCCGCGATTAAATACTCGCATTAGAAATGCAATACGCCTACGCAAATTAAAACCGAGCTATTTACGGGAATTATGTCCCATCATTTGCCGATGAAAAGACGGGCGGTTGTATTTAATCACGGTCGTATCAGCTTGGTTGATGATGAGCGTTCGGGACGGCCAAAAACTGCAACCACCACCGAAATCATCGAAATAGTTCACCAAATGGCAAATTCACTAGACGACCGACGAATTAAAGCTAGAGAGATAACAGAGGCCATGGACATACCGAAAGAACGTGTTTGTCATATATTAACTGAAGAATTGGATACGAAAAAGCTACCCGCACGTTGGGTGCCGCGTTTGGTCACTTTGGATCAAAAACGCATTCGAATGAACATTTCAAAGGCCCGGAGCAGTTTAAATAAAAACGAGTCAGAATTTTTTTATCGATTCATAACTGTAGATGAAACGCGGATCCACCACTATACTCCTGAGACTGCTAAGAGTGAACTTGTTCCGAAAAAGGCGAAAACGGTTCCATCGGCCGGGAAAGAGATGTCGACTGTTTTTTGGGATAGTAACGGAATTTTTTTTATCGATTATCTTCAAAAAGGTAAAACAATAACGGGATATTACGCATCGTTACTTGACATGCTGAAAACAGAAACTTCAAAACTCGAAATTTGAAGAAGTAAGCGCTTTTCCATCAGGACAATGCGCCTGCTCACACTTCGACGGTCGCCATGGAAAAATATTCACGAATTGTACTTTGAATTGGTCGACCGCTCACCGTATTCACCTGATCTGGCCCCAAGCGACTTTTTTTTTGTTTTCTAACTTTAAAGTTTCGGAAAAAAATAAATTTTCATCGGACGATGAGGTTATCGCATACGTAAACGCCTTATTTTGCGGAGAAAGACGCCAGCTACTATTTTGAAGGGTTAAACAGGTTAGAACATCGCTAAAAAAAGTGTATCGACTTGAAAGGAGACTTTGTTGAAAAATAAAACTGTATTTGACAGAAAAAATACGTATTTTTCAGTGTTAGGCTCAAAACATTTGAGATGACCTAGGTACAACAGACCGTTATCAAAGTGTTGAAGATTAACGTATACACTCGGCTCCAAATCGGGTTCGACTTTCGATAAACGTGTTAGGTTTTAAATCATATTTTTATTATCACCTTCAAATTAACTATCATAATTAGAAAGACATTCAAATAAGTAATACGATTAAAATATGTAACCGCTGCGATGCCAAATAGCGAAATTATGAAACTCCTGGTCTTTGCTGTGACCAGAGGGAAAAATTTCAGTATCCTACTGATTTCATTAAAAATGTAATTTTCGAGCACATTTATGTAAAAATTTCTTAAACAACTTTAGATAGTACAATATCCTAATTCAATCGACATCATTTGGAGGAAAAGAGATTAAAGAAGGGAAGTCGTGAATAACAATAACTATGACAGCAATGTAATTCCAAAAAAATATTTCCAATTTTTTTTAATTCTATATGCATAGAGCACGGGTGAAGCCGCGATGGGGTATGCTAGTTAATTAGTTCTTAATACATTTTTATAAAAAAAAAAAAAACTTTACCGTTTATTATTACAAGTATTTTATTTTTTGTTGTTTTACTATATTAAGAATAATGTTTCAAATGTTTGTTGTAGAAAAATAGTAATACGATTTTTTGTCTTTTTTAGTTGTCTTGCTTCAATAAAAATACAATTTTAAAAATTTTCTATTTACTTTTTATCAGCTGTATTTGCATTCATTTCCTCAGAATTAAATTCTCTATAAGTTCTGTTGCTAAATCTTCCGCATTTATTAGTCATTTAACAAAGCTATTGTACTACAACCTAAAAAAAAAATTGTTTTTCGACACCGAATTTTATGTTTTACGTCGTATATCATAAAAGCTATTGGAGTTACAGTTCTAGGACCTGTTTTATCCTATTTTCCAGCTCAAATAACATAAGAAATCGGCAACTTTACTTTTTAATTTAGGTCCGGAAAGTTACAGTAGGGCTTCTTTTTATTAGAAGAACTGAAATCTGGGAGAAACTTTTCGCTAGCCGTGAATCGAAACCAAAGCGTTTCCATAGCTATTTTAGTATGAACTTTTTTTTCATTATTTTCATCAGTAGAACACGTCCTTGAACGTTTCTCTATTTCTTCATGGGATACCATATATATATATATATATATATATATATATATATATATATATATATATGAACCATCCAGCTGAATGTAAAGTATTAACGTTAAGTTTGGAAGTATGAAATCTGATTTAATTTCGGTACCTTTTTGCCCTCATTTTTTTTTTACAAAATTCGTCAAAATGGCATAAGCATCACTAAAATTATATTTTATGCTATAATTACTCATTAAATCATAACAGAAACAGTACAAAAACTAAAAATTATTAATTATGATTGAAATTTATGAATGTGTGGAAAGAGGTGTTTTTGACTTTTTAGAAATATTAATAATTATTAAAAAAGTTAACAGAAAATACATTTACCCTTAATTCTGTATCACCCGATCTTTTTGAAGAATATTTTTGAAAAAAATTAACAGAAATCGTTCAACCAAATACTATACCTGGTACTTCTAAAATTTCTGTTAATTTTTATATAGCGTTTAGTCAACGCTCCTCCCTTTATTTGACGTCATACCTTATCTGACCTTCTTCTTGTTTATTTGTTATTAACGGTTATACTTACCTTTTAATTTTATTTATCTGTTTCCTGTTTTCAATAAATTGATGTTCTTGAAAAGGACATCCGCCTGTTTGTCTAAATAATAATGAAGGAAAGATTCTGAAAGAAAAGCACACTCCACCGTAATATTAAATATACGATGGAAAAGAAAAAGACGAAACTATTAATTTTTTCGAACTAACAATAAAAAAAAAAAAAACGAGATATAATCTAGATTTTAAAATATACAGATAAGAAATCATTATAGATATCACCGTAGCTTACGATTCTAATCATCTGATGGAACATAAATTAGCGGCTTTGAGATACCTGATAGATAAACTACATTAAAGAAATTAGCATATTAAAAAAAAGTTAAACATTATTTTTCAAATAGCAGAAAATAACAGGTATAAAAAAGAAATGATCAGAAAAATGAATAAAAATAGAAATAAATTAAAACAACAAACGATAAAGAAATCTTTAAATGGAGTAAATTAACGTTTACCGGAAAAGAAATTTACCCGATTAAACAGTTCTTTAGTAAATATAATATAAAAAATGGGTTTAAATACAAATGTAACGCTAAAAAAGATTTTTAACAGTAACATAGAAGATTAGATTTGTACAATAGTAATGGTACATACAAAATAAAATGTAAACGCGATGCGACTTACATCGTACAAACGGGAAGAAAATTAAAATTAAGATATAACGAACGCGTGAGTTCTTTTAAAAATAAAAAAAAGGATTCTAATTATGCAACGCATTTAATAAAAGAAGAACGTACCCCGCTGAAAATGGAAGAATCAGGGAAAGTTATTCCACAAATATGTTAAAGGAAGAAGAAAAAAACATTTTAGAAAATTTAGATATTTTTAAATTAAAATGTAACACTAAACCACGATCATAAATGAACAGATTAACAATCAAACGGATGTCCTTTTCGAGAACATCAATTTATTGAAAACAGGAAACAGATAAATAAACTGAAGAGATAAGTACAACCATTAATAACAGATAAACAAGAAGAAGGCCAGATAAGGCATGACGTCAAGTATAGGGAGGAGCGTTAACTAAACGCTATATAAAGATTAACAGAAATTTAAAAGTACCACTATACAATAAGTTTTCACAATGGAGTGGTTCCGAAACGCGTCAACAAGTGATAAAAGAATGAAGCTAAGAAAGGTAACAATTTCATCCAACCAACTTTAAATTTCTACGTCAATACTTTACTAATATGTAAAGCGAAACATACACACACACACATACACGCGCACGCGCGCTTAACACACAAAAAACAAAATTTCATCAGAAAAATCTCGATGGTAATTTTTGATATGATAACAACACTTCCCCAGTATTATATTCTAACCGTAGTGGGGTTAAGTAAAACGTGTCTAACAACCGATATGAAAATAGAATTTTAGAAATTTCACCGTGGATAATCTTCTATCAAAATATATGGATATACAACAAAACGATCGATCGATCGAATCATTAATTAATTAATCGAATAAAAATACAGCATATATATCACGCGGTATTACATCGTGGATATTGCTTTAGTTTAATGAAATTATTGAAGTTTTATTAGAAATCATATTTTGTTTTTAATAAAAAACTTTATTTTATTTTGTTTTTTATTATTTAAAAAAAAATAAATTTGTAATGATGAGCGATGCGGTTTTTAAACCGAGTAACATTTGTGTACCTGGAATAGTAGTTAGCAGTAAACACGGAAATACTGAACACGATATCAATACGGGTAATGAATATTGCATAAATAGCGCCTATTTTCCTTATCGTTTTTTACCGTGTAGTATCGTGCAGGGGTTCATTTTTGGTTCGTTCAATTTCATCGTGTACTAAAGAACTAACTATTTATAATCCGTACGTATAAACAAATTTCTAACTTAAATTTTAAGAACCGAAGAACTGATCTGAAAGAGGATTTTTTAAAAGTGTTTATAGTGAAATTTCAAGATGGTTTTAGACGTAAATTAATTTTTATAGCGACATTATTAGGCGAACTACAAAGACAATGTCATATTTTGCGGTTTCATTTTTGCTGATGTGATTAGATTACATTTTAATAGAGCATCATAGATCCTACGAGTAAAGTTACAAAGAAAAAAATATAAAATTGTATCTACATATTATGTATATACATATAGTGATATACAGAATGTTTCTAAAATGGTGGGCTGACTATACTTTTTCGAATTCTAATTGTAAAACTAAATAAAAAATATCCTTAGGAAAAATGTCAATTTCTCCTTCGTTTTCCTCCTGTCCGCCTTTTTTTTTATTTTGATATAAAAATTTATATCTCTAGTTCTGATACACGAATCACAAAAATATTAGGTAAGCGTAATGGTAATAAATTTTTAAATTAACAAAAAATCACGACTTAAATACCTTCACAAATTACAAAATGGCGGCCATGTTGATTTCTCAATCCGTTATATCTCCGTAAATATTAGTTTTATCAAAATTTATTTATCTTCTCGCAATAATAAACCTAATAATTAAAATAATAAAACAACTACCTGTGATAATCTTAAGTTAATTATTGTAGAGTATTAGGTATAATAAAAACAATTAACAATTGTTAAAAGTTATAAGAGACGTTCAAAGTGTCTACCATCAGAAATTACATAAGTCTCCAGTATTTTTATGAG
This sequence comes from Lycorma delicatula, assembly GCF_047948215.1. Classification (NCBI taxonomy): domain Eukaryota; kingdom Metazoa; phylum Arthropoda; class Insecta; order Hemiptera; family Fulgoridae; genus Lycorma; species Lycorma delicatula. The sequence continues at coordinate 7,666,747 of NC_134467.1, forward strand.
AGAATATCTTAACCGTTCAAAAATTCCGGGAATATTCCTAATTTCTTGAAATTCATTTTGAATCCTTCGTTGAAAATCCTCAATGTCGAGTTGAATAAACAATAATATGTTTCAAACGGCCCCGCAGGTAGAAGTCAAGAGAGTTTAATTCACGTGATCGAGCAGGCCTCCATTTTTCATGGAAAGTTTCACGCAGGAAATCTGATACCGATTGAATGAAACGTGCCGGAGCTCCATAGTGGTGAAACCACATATTTCCTCTTAATTGTAGAGGTAGGTCTTCCAAAAAATGTGGAAGATTTTAATTTAAATGAGCAAGATAATTTTCTCCATTTAAACGATTTGGTAGAATAACAGGACCCAAAATGTAGTCTTAAAAATACCTGCACTATGTTCAGGGAAAATCTTTGTTGATGGCTAATTTGGAAGGTACAAAGAGGATTCTTGTCGCTCCAGAAACGCTGGTTGTGATAGTTTTGAACAAAAATTCCTGTTGGAAAGAAGCTTCACATTTACATCGTTAACACGATCAAAAGTTATAGTCGCTGTGTAAAATTATTCAAAAGTGAAAAATTAATATCGATTGTTTTATTATTATTTAATATTAAATCTATTTTTGTGAGAAAATTATTACTTAATTTTATATTAATTTACAATACTAGAATTAACAATAAATAAAAACAATTAATATTTACTCGAATTGAACGTAAAACGGAGGAATGAAAACAGACAGAAAATTAAACATTAATTTTCTGTAATAACTCTGCTATTTGCTACCCGATTTTAAAAAAATAAAATGTAATTTTGTTTAAAATAAAGGCTTAATATTTTAACAAATGATAAAACTAATATTTACGGAGATATAACGGATTGAAAAATAAACATGGTCGTCGTTTTGTAATTTGAAAAGGTATTTAATTCCTGAATTTTTGCTAATTTTATACCTTTATTACCAAGACGCTTATCAAATATTAATGCGATTCGTTTATCCGAACTAGAGATATAAATTTTTATATAAAAGTAACAAAATGGCGGACAGTGGGAGAACGAAGGAGACATTGCCATTTTTGTTAAGGATATTTTTTGTTTAGTTTTACAAGTAGAATCCGAAAAAGTATAGCCAGCCCACTATTTTAGAAACCCTCTGTATAACTATATATACAGTGATATCTGTAAAATTACTGCTAATATGTTATTTAATTTTATGTTATCTTTCTGTCCTATGTAAAAATTAAATCGTTAGGATTGTTGCTTCGATTTTCACTTTTCTTAATTTAAGCTCGCTATCTTTAAAAACTTTTTTAATGTTTGTAAGTGACTTGTTACGAACTACGAAACCTTTTATAACGAAACTTGAATAATGAATTAATCTTAACTAAAATTCATAATTTATATTATAAAACAAGAATGCGAGTTTTCTTGATTAAAGACGGTGAAATACATTTTTCCCCAGAAAAAAGAATACGATAATATCACAACCTTTCTTGTGAATATCGCGCGTATAAATCATTTGAGGTACAAGTGGCTCTAATCAGAATAGCTATTCTTCAGATTTATGATGTTCACTGTAGAGATTGCCCCGCGAAGAAAAGGAGAAACTTCCAGGACATGTTCTACCTGTAAAAATAATGAAGAAAGTTCATATAAACGTAGATCTGGAAACGCTTTTTTCGAGTTACGGCTAACGAAAGATTTCGCCCGGATTCCAGTTCTAATAAAAAGAAGCCTTGCAGTAATTTTTGGAGAGCAAATTAAGAAGTAAAATTGGTGTTTCTTATGTAGTTTGAGCTGGTAAATAGAATAAAATAGGTCTCAGAAATACAAGTGCAGTAGTATTTTAGATATCCGACGTAAAACACAAAATTCGTTTTCGAAAAACAACATTTTTTTTAGCTTTGTAGTACAAGAGCTTTGTTAAAAGACCGATAGAGAAGATTAACAAAACTTATACAGAATTTAATTCTGAGAAAATTAATGTAAATACACACAATAAAAATGTTTAAAAACCGATTTTTTATGCAAAATAGACGAAAAAAGACCCATAAATTACAACAGACCTTCTTTTTAATAGAAGAGCTGAAATCCGGGCGAAATTTTTCGCTAACCGTAACTAAAAAAACAACGCGTATCCAGATCTATATTTATATGAAATTTCTTCCTTATTTTCACCGGTAGAACATCTCTTGAAAATTTCTCCGGTTCTTCGTGGGACATCCTGCATAACAAGTCGTGTGGTGAAACGAATGAAATTAACCACACTGCTAAATATCACTTGCGTTTCATCGGACTGGCCACAGTGGCATACGAGGGTAAGTCAATTATTATCCGAGATTTAGTTATATTTTTGTTTACGTTGATAGTACTGTCGTGTTGCGTGATGACGCATGCGTGGTTTAATTGTTGTTACGTCTGTGCAGGTTTGATGCTGCTAGGTTAGTTCCATTATCGTTGCCCTGCCGTTAACCGAGGCCGCTCCGCTTTCTGTTGCACCAAAGAAGAGCGACGTTCGTGATCCGTTTTTTGCGGTCGGAAGGTGTATCAGGGGCCGAAATTCATCGAAGACTTTCGGTACGGTAAGGTAATAGTGTGTTGCTGCAACGGAGTGTCTACGAACGGATTGAAAAATTCAAAAAACGGTCGCACAAGTGTTACACATGACGAAGGAGCCGGACGACCGATTACCGCCACAAATGAGGAAAACATTGAGCGTGCACGTGACACGGTTTTCTTAGACGGACGAGTAACTATCGATGAAGCGGCACATCGTCTGCAAATTAGTCACGGTTCTGCCTACGAAATCGTCCACAACAGACTTGGGTTTCATAAAGTCTGTGCAAGACGGGTCCCAAAACGACTCGCAAAGTCGCATAAACAAACGCGCTTGGACATCTGCCAAAAACATTTGGATCGCTACGGTAACGAACGGAACATCTTCAAGATAGAATCATCATCGGTGACGAAACACGGGTCCATAATTACGAGCCGGAGAGTAAACGACAGAGTACGGAGTGGAAACGTCCAAATTCGCCCTGCAAAAAAAAGTTTAAAACCCAACATTCCGCAGGAAAACTGACGCTTACGGTTTTTGGAACTCACAAGGCCCGGTACTGGAACATTTTGAGGAAAGGGACGCGACGATAAACAGTGCGCGTTACAGTGAGATGCTCACTACCAAGCTGAAGCCTGCAATTCGAAGCAAACGCCGAGGACTGCTGTCGAAAGTCGTTGTGTTGTTGCACGACAACGCCCGTCCACATACTGCCGCCCGCGCTGCTAAAACGCTCCAGAAACTCAACTTTGAAGTATCGGTTCGTCCTCCGTATAGTCTTGATCTTTCCCCTTCTGACTACCGCTTGTTTGGTCCACTCAAAGAGGCATTAAGTGGCCGTCGATTTACCTCGGACGAAACGGTGTAAGAAGCACGGTCGGCTCGCAGCTCGACCGAAAACCTTCTTTTACGAGGGCATCATCAGGAAACTTGTGCAACGATGGACCAAGCGCGTTGAAATGCAAGGGGACTATGTTGAAAAATGATGTAAATGTAAGTTTCCTATTTGTATTGCGATAAAATTTATAACTACATTGCGGATAATAATTGACTTACCCTCGTACAAGAGTACATTCAGCTCAACGGTGAAAGCAACGGAGAAACCGCTTCATTCATAAACCAAATTTATTAAGCCTACCGTGGATCGGTTATTACTCTTGAGTCATTTTTATACATGTTCCGAAAATATCAAGTATATTGTTCCATAACTACGGTGGAATGCCAAATATCCGTACACAGATTTTGCATGTAATTATTCGGTCTTTAATATCCGTTAAATAATATTAAGAATTATTAAAATCCACCTTATCACCACATCGAAATATCTTTTAGATCTTTCGGCTTACTTGAAAACCATCATCAGGAGTTAAAATGTCAAATCGAAGTCAAAAATTAAAAATCATAAGTCAAAATGTGTAAAGAGTCACGACTGTCCGGTCCTACCAATATATACTGAAGAAATATCTACGTACTCGGGTGGATTAAAATAAAATCAAACGGAATCATGGTATCAAGGAGATAATTTTTAGATTAAATTATTATTTCTTTATATTTATATTTGTAGTAGAAATAACAAAGATGGACCACTGAATGTGAAAATAGGAGGAGAAAAGATTATGGAGGTAGAAGAATTTTGTTATTTGGGAAGTAGAATTACTAAAGATGGACGAAGCAGGAGCGATATAAAATGCCGAATAGCACAAGCTAAACGAGCCTTCAGTAAGAAATATAATTTGTTTACGTCAAAAATGAATTTAAATGTCAGGAAAAGATTTTTGAAAGTGTATGTTTGGAGTGTCGCTTTATATGGAAGTGAAACTTGGACGATCGGAGTATCTGAGAAGAAAAGATTAGAAGCTTTTGAAATGCGGTGCTATAGGAGAATGTTAAAAATCAGACGGGTGGATAAAGCGACAAATGAAGAGGTATTGCGGCAAATAGATGAAGAAAGTAGCATTTGGAAAAATATAGTTAAAAGAAGAGACAGACTTATAGGCCACACTCTAAGGCATCCTGGAATAGTCGCTTTAATATTGGAAGGACAGGTAGAAGGGAAAAATTGTGTAGGCAGGCCACGTTTGGAGTATGTAAAACAAATTGTTGGGGATGTAGGATGTAGAGGGTATACTGAAATGAAACGACTAGCACTAGATAGGGAATCTTGGAGAGCTGCATCAAAACAGTCAAATGACTGAAGACAAAAAAAAAAAAAAATATTTATATTTAGTATGTTTTTAAATAATATATCACTTTAAACATTTTTTGTTCATTAATTAAATTTTTATTGTTACAGTTTGATATTTTCCTAAATTAGAAGAGTTATAATATTTATAAGAAATATCATGAAATTATTACATTACATTATGAAATTACATTTTCATGAAATTATTATGATTGTCTGTACGACCGTATTCTACGTTTGGAAACGTTGGAGTTTTCTGGTTTTTTATATTTAATGCTCACGTTTAATGTGCACGTATGTAGAATTTATGATTGGTCATACCCACGTATATCATGTCGCAATCCACAAACAAGACTGTATGTATATTTCTTGTTTATCAAATTTGGTATCATTATTATATGATTTTTTATTATAATTACTATTATACATTTAATTAATTTATTATTAGCGGAATATGCAGGTGTTATGCCAATTTAATATCTATATTAGGCAATTTAAACAAAAAATATATAATATTTTTAAATCTGATGGGGACATAAGTTCCTTGTAGGCCGATTAAATTAAATTTATACGTCTTTTTAAAATGAAAAAGTACATTATATTTTATTTCATTAAAAACTTCTGATATTTTTTTGTTATTATTGAATTATTATTCACCGCAGAAGTTTTTTTTTTTTACAAGAGGTTAAAAAAATATTAATAAATCAATATATTTAAATTTTAAAAAAAAGTTAAAAAAAAAATAAGACTCAAACCGATGTGCCTTCCCCTAAGATCCAAATATTTCATTTGGCTATAAATCTGGAACCGATGAAAATAAGTACAACTTATGATATATTGTTGAAAAGCTCTCGATGAGGGCTTACTATTGCAATTAAGAAAAACTCCAAAATCCAGATTTTTTTTTATTTTGGCTCTTTTGGACACATTTGTCCCAGTCGATTGCAATCAAAAGGAGAGATGCACACAACTAGATGTTACAACAGTCCTAAATCCAAAATTTCAACATCCTATGGCTAATCGTTTTTGAGTTATACGAGATACATACTTACGTAAGTAGATGACACGCCGAAACTAGTCAAAATGGATTCATGGATGGTAAAATACTACTCAAATAAATCTTTGATTCAATAATAAAATCTCTTTTTAGAGATGTACGTATTTATTGGATTATTTAATCGACCCTTTTTAAATTCTTATAGCGCAAGACACACGCAAATTTACAGGGCCGAGTTAATTAAACTAATTATTAAAATTACTTCTAAAAAGGTCGATGGAAACATTAATTGATCCCTGCAGCTACCGTGATATACGGTCAAAATAAATGACCGTTAATATATTTTGCCTTATGTATAATTTCATAACTTTACGCCGGGTAGGTTACGTAATTTTCATGACGTCATGATGAAATCACACGGTTTACTCACCGGGATATTTTAAGCCTACGCAGTACGGTTAAACCTCGATAAACTGATCTTAGAGTCCCGTCTGCATAATTAATTTAACTCTGGAGTTGTTTACGTTTACTTAAACATTTACACTATTAAACGTAACGTAATTTTTCGAATCTTGTAATCTTAAAGAAATTATGTTTTTTTATAACAACCGCTAATTTAACTCGTTTCTCTTAAATAGATTTTTGTTAAGTTTTTTAAATTAATATTTTTTACAAAAGAGTAGAATAGTAAAAATTTCTTTCTTTCAGGTAGTTTTTGTAAATTCTGATTCTTTTATTAACAAATCTCTACTTATTGGATTTTTTGTTAGGTATCTATTTTTACTTTGCCGTTTAGATAGAGTTATAGCTTTAGAAGGGAAAATATTGTAATCGGTCCAATTTGGGAATATGCGGTTTTCAGCGAACCGGTTGGAAATTTTCCGAACGTTAATGTTCTTCTTATGTACGTGTGTATTCGGTGTTGGCCTCTAAATCACCCTATAACTCCAGAAATACTGGACCGATTTCAACCAAACTCGGTCAAATTACTTCTATATATGGGGCATTGATGCCATTAAATTTTCAACTTAAAAGATCTAGGGGGTGAGACTGTATAGCAGTGTCACCCTCAGTAACTCGAGATTTCGTCTAATTACGGTCATATTTTTCTTAAACATTTGTTAACGATTAAAAAATAACAATATTTGCAAAAAAAAAACTTTTTGCAAAATCGCACCCTCACCCGAAAAAATGCTCTAAACTACTGTGCTATGTCGTGACGTCACAGATGGACGGTAGAATTAAATATATTTATAATATTTAGATTGTAAAAAAATAACTCAGTCTGGCTGAGTCTCGATCCCCCGATCGACTCAGTGCCTGGTGCGTTAAGTCTCACAGCTATACCGGTCTGCCGACCGTACAAGCGAAATGTGTTGTATGTAAGTTAGAAAAACATAGTCCGACCGACAAGAAACGCATATGAACGTCACGATTCCAAGATCCTAGTTTTATTTTGTTTTAAGTAGGGTTAGCCGCATTAGAAGAAACTAAGCGAAAGGAAATAGGATCGGACCACAAATTGTAATCAAAGATTGAGAAATATATTTATAAACGAGAGAGAGAGAGGAAGAGAGAGTGAGAGTAGGAGAGAGAAATATTTCGTCCCTAATTTTCATCTTGTAATTATTCTTTTTCTTATAAACTTAATATTCGTTTTCCCCTCTTAATTTCTGTTATAATAGAGTCTACTAGTGTAGTAAGAAGGGTACTGAAACGTGGCGTGTATATTTTGTCACCTTCACGCTACTAAGTAAGACTCACACTTTACATCACCGCTCATTCCCTCTCGTTTTTTTTTCTCCCACCTTCTCTCTGGAGCCCTTTTCTTGATCGTGTCCTTTTTTTTTTACTGTTCATTATCACTTATAATGATATTGAACATTTTTACATTAATTTACATAAAATCAATTCATTAATTAATTATTCCTCTTAATTTATTTTGTTTTATTTTTCAGTAAAAAAAGGAAGCTAAACAAAATATTTTTACGTATAAACTCGAAACAATTTAAATACTTAGTAATTACGAAAATAAAATAAAAATGTTACGCTAAACAATTATTGAAATAAAATACACAAAGAACACTTAAAAAACATTTTCAAAAAATATATACCTGGATGCGCATTTCGATTGTTGTTAATAATTATCAGGAGATAAAAACAAGAATTAATTAAAAATAAGTAAAAAAACAGAAATAGAAAATATTGAAACAAAAATGAGAAAAAAAGGTTAAAAGGTTACGAGCATTTATACATAATCAAAAAATATCTGATGTGGACACCACATGACTTCTTTGTACGCCTATTGAATAATATATACACATTTTTTTTTAAAATGAAAAGTACATAAAATTTTATTTCATTAATAACTTCAGATATTTTTTCATATTTAAAATTTTTTTATTGTTATTATTATTGAAATATTATTTATTGTAATTTTTTTTACGGTCGTAGGTTAATAATTAACAATAAATCAATGTGTTTAAATTAAAAAAAGTTAAAAAAGAAATGAATTCTGATCTGAACCGATGTACCATACCCATGTAAGATCCAAATATTTAATTAGTTAAAATTTTATTTGGCTATAACTGGAACCGATGAAAATAAGTACCAGTTATGATATATCGTTGAAAGGCTCTCGATGAGGGCTTATTACTGCAGTTAAGAAAAATTCCAAAAACCCAAATTTATTTAGAGGTCTGACTTTGTACTCGTATTTTGGTCCATTCGATTGCAATCAAAAGGAGAGATTCACGACTAGATGTTACAACAGTACTAAATTCGAAATTTCAAAATTCTACGGCTAATCGTTTTTGAGTTATGCGAGATACATACACACAGACGTCACGGCGGTTGGCGCGAGTGGTAGCGTCTCGGCCTTTCATCCGGAGGTCTCGGGTTCGAATCCCAATCACGCATGGCATTTTCACACACGCTACAAATCATTCATCTTCAAATTATTCATCTGACGAATACCTGACGGTGGATCAGAAGGTTAAAAAAAAAGACGTCACGCTGAAAACTAATCAAAAGGGATTCAGGGATGGTCAAAATGGATATTTCCGTTGAAATCTAAAAACTAAAATTTTTCGCGATTACAATATTTCCTGTAATGCGTACAAGGAAGTAAAAAGTTAAATTTTGAAAATACGACGTTTCACGATCCTCTCTAAAATAACAAAAAATTACCGCTGAAAAATTCGGGAATGGTCTGTGGTGGGTTGATTTTTTTTGCTCATATCTCCAGACTAGATGGACAAATTAGGATGAAATTTTCCCAATGTTTACTGGAAATGAGTATAAGTCATTTAATTTTGTCAAAGGAACAGGGAGATTTATTCCTTGTGATTGGTGAATATTAAAATTCTACTCAAACAATAAGTACATTTTTTCGCATAATTTTAATACCCTTTAGGTGGTTAAACTACTTTCTGATTATGTTTTCTTTTATTTAAACTCTTCATAAAGGAATTCTAACCCGATATACCAATCGAAAGTAATTCAACATAATTATCTCAAAGAAATAGTGCAAAAAGCCTGATAGAAAAAATTAAATTCATGAAAAATATAAAAAATTCAAAAGATTCATTAAAATAAACGGAAACGGAAACAAAGAGAAACTAGTGGGAAAATTTAAATACCTAGATATACCATAAAACATAACATCAATGAGAAAATAAACCGGCAAGTAAGAACCGAAAACCCTAAAAAAATCATTAATAACTACCCAAAACATCTACAATAAAAAATTCCTATCGACAAAAACTAAAATCAGACATTAACAAACAGTAATTCTTCCAGAAATACAATACGCCAGCGAGACTCTCGTCGGACCACACAAAATTGGAGAAGTAGAAAGGATCGAAAAGGTATAAAGGATGATAGTCACAAAACGCATAAATAAGAAAAACATAGTAGAAGGACGGTGGAGGATAATCCCAAATGAAGAAGTATACAAAATAATAACCCCATATAAGAAATTTGCTAGAACTATCGCATGAAAATAAACAAGTACAAAACAAAAGTAACGAAATGTAGTAGAAATAACAAAGATGGACCACTGAATGTGAAAATAGGAGGAGAAAAGATTACGGAGGTAGAAGAATTTTGTTATTTCGGAAGTAGAATTACTAAAGATGGACGAAGCGGGAGCGATATAAAATGCCGAATAGCACAAGCTAAACGAGCCTTCAGTAAGAAATATAATTTGTTTACATCAGAAATTAATTTAAACGTCAGGAAAAGATTTTTGAAAGTATATGTTTGGAGCGTCGCTTTATATGGAAGTGAAACTGGACGATCGGAGTATCTGAGAAGAAAAGACTAGAAGCTTTTGAAATGCGGTGCTGTAGGAGAATGTTAAAAATCAGACGGGTGGATAAAGTGACAAACGAAGAGGTGTTGCGGCAAATAGATGAAGAAAGAAGCGTTTGGAGAAATATAGTTAAAAGAAGAGACAGACTTATAGGCCACACACTAAGGCATCCTGGAATAGTCGCTTTAATATTGGAAGGACAGGTAGAAGGAAAAAATTGTGTAGGCAGGCCACGTTTGGAATATGTAAAACAAATTGTTAGGGATGTAGGCTGTAGAGGGTATACTGAAATGAAACGACTAGCCTAGATAGGGAATCTTGGAGAGCTGCATCAAACCAGTCAAATGACTGAAGACAAATTTCTTCAGGAAAAAAATAATTTCATTCTCGGAGCACCTGCTTAGAGCAAAAAACACCAGACTTGCAAACCAAATAATTAACTTATACTGGGTAAGAACAACAAAACCGAAATGGATAAAGGAAGTCCAAAAAGATATGGAAGAGTTGAGAATCTCCAAAGAAGATCCGATCACAAAATCTGGACAAAACTACAAACTAATTAAAACTAATATGATAACATTTGAACTTAAAATAAAAAAGAAATCCAACATGGTGTATTCAGACGAGGACAGGCGCCAAAGATCAGAACGCCTCAAAAAGAGAAGAAGCAAGAATAAAACGACTCACACGATTCGGAAATAAGAAGAACCGATTACAAAATAGACTGACCCATAAAGTCAACTAAAGTTATCCTATGAGGTCGTAAAAGCAAAAAAAATATATAAAAAAATAAACCATAAATTTATCTAAAGTGTCAAATAATGTTACTTTTTAGGAAAAATATCCAACAAAATAGCGTTAAAAAAAATTAAATAATCAGGAAAATGTAGAAAGCGTACGTACTAACGACAATGTCCCATCAGTTTCCATTTATAGGAAAAATAAACATCTTTCTATGAATTCCACGGTGTATCAGGGAAAGATACAAAGTATAAATCATCTCAAGAGATGTATCACCAATACCATTTTTCGGTCCGTAAAAAAAGTTTATTTTCATATGAATGGAAACTTACGGGACACTTTGTAGAAGGATTTGCATAAAAAAAGCCCTTAAAATAAATCCAAAAAATAATTTATAACACATTATAATTAAAAAAGACTTTACTTAAAGACTTTACTGAAAGACTTTACTTATCGAAATGTTTAAACCTAAAGAGTAAAGAAGATTTAAAAAAGAAATATTTTAAGACGCAAAACTGAATGAAACCTAATGACTAACAAATAATACTGAAAACACAAAACAAAAAAAAAAAAAAAACATTCCCATTGAATAAAAAATTTTATATTACTGTGTTATAGATACGTTTCAAGAATCCCACCGGGTTTGTCTAGTGGTGAACTCATCATCGAAAATCAGCTGATTTCGAAGTTAAGAGTTTTAAAGTTTAAATCCTAGTAAAGCCTTTTGCCTTTACGGATTTGAATACTAGATCGTGGATACCGGTGTTCTTTGGCGGTCGGGTTTCAATTAACCGCACATCTCAGGAACGGTCGAACTGAGACCGTACAAGACTACACTTTTCATTTATGTCATCCTCTGAAGTAATACCTGAACGGTAATTCCCGGAGGCTAAACAGGAAAAAGAAAGAGGTATATTTCAATAAATGACAACAACAAATCGACAAAAATTCTTTAAAAAAACCTGAATCAACTTAATTTTCATAACCTAGAAAAGACTTGAGATAATAACTAATTTGTAAAGAGAAAATTCAGTATAGAAAAGTTTTTAAGATAAATAAATCAAAAAATTACGTAACAAGAAATCCAGTGATCAGATAAAAAAAAATATATAATGAAACGATAACGGAATATTGGAAACAACAGAATAACTTTTATATCGGAAAAAAGTTATAACGCGGTCTAAAGTGGTCAAATCGAAAAAAAAAGTTGATTCATCCGAAAAAGAATAAAAGATAATATTATAAGCTAATTTGAATATGTCAAGTAATTCATAATATATATATATATATATATATTATTCCAGCACAATATCGCTTGTAACGACCCCAAATACTATCGTTTCGCCATTAACTCCAAACCGAAATTCATTCCTGTTAAGCCATAACAAACAACCTCCTAGTGAAAAAAAAATAATAATAAACGCAAAAATATAAAAAGCATATAACCCCTTTTAATATTATTATTATTCATTCGATCTGTGTGCGCGCACATATATATATGTATATGTATATACAACTGTGCATTTTTATGTGTACGTGTATAACTGAACGTATATAAACATAATTATTGATATGCATTTTATTGCATCGGCCGAACATTAACGATGTGTTAGTCGTTATAAATATTTTATATATATGTGTGTAAGGCCTAAATTATACTTTTACATTTTACATATTTTGTTTTTAACGTAATTAACGAAGTACTAACAATAATGAAACACATCACGCGTACTACGATATAGCCACCGATGCCGCATTTCATTCGTAAACAGGAGAACGCAAATATATGTATATATGAGAGAGCGTAGTCGCGCGCTTGTGTGTACGCGAGCGTTTTCAAATCGAAGGGGTGACCGGTAATGCAAGGAAACCGGGGGAACAGAGGAAGGTGGAAGGTTATATGTACTGTTTATGTGTGCGCCAGTGTGAATGATACTACTACCACCAATGTACGCGTAAAAATTAACGCACACACACACACATATGTAATACTAGTTATGGCATTAAAAATGGCATCAAACCCATTATTCATGATTTAAAACAAAACATGTGACAAAAAATGGTTTAAATATTGTTCATTTTTGTTTTATATGTTTGTATTTATACGTATGCGCGCGTGTGTGTGTATTTGTGAAGCAGTGTTGTTTTCAGAATCAGTAACAATAAACTATTGCTACCGTATTTACAGGTTGATTTGTTACCAGGGGTATTTTAATACACGTCCTATAACTTATGACGACGTAAATAAGAACAGATTTAAAAATTACAAAAGATATGTTTTTTTTTTTTTGTTTTTACTATATATATTGGTGTTCATATATACAGGAATGGGATGGTACATCCCACTATTGGACAGCTTATATTCTACGGAAACCCGTAAAAAAAAAAACGAAAAAAAAAAACTGTATCATAATTTAGTAAGTTAATTTATTTTCTCGCCTATTAGATTAATATATAAAAGAACGGAGAACATAGTTATCAGTAAAATAAAATTCACCCCTCCCATGTTTATTATATATATGACAACAGGCCCTAAACTGAGTTTTGAAACCAAAAGAAGGTAATATATATCGCTACTGTATAAAGAAACAATAATGTATTTTCGTTTTTACCCGATAGTCACGGAAACTACTGGAACAATCATTACGAAATTTAACTATATCTTTTTATGACTCCTGCAATGTTTACTACAATTAAAATTTCACCAATTTCACTACTATATAGTAGTGAAATATATATATATAAATTATATATATATATATATATATATATATTTCATAAACGGATAAAAAGTTTTATGTGGACACTACATCACTTACTTGTTTGGACGCCTATTAAATTACATATACACATTTTTTGCTGCACTTCATTTAAACTTATTTCATTTGAAAGTGAGATACGATCCTCCAATTCTTTAATAAAATTGATGGTTACACATATGCTGAAACTAGGGAACGTGTACGTAAAATAAAATAGAAGAACTATATATATATATATATATATATATATATATAGAGAGAGAGAGAGAGAGAGAGAGAGAGAGAAAGAGAGAGAGAGAGAGAGAAAATTGTCCGACAGCATCAGAGTAGTAATGAACTAAAAAAAAAGATTTTTTTGCAATTTATTAAAGATCGGGTATATGTGCCTCAGTGTTTATGTTGTTCTTGCGAGGGTATTTTTTAGTCACTCTGTAGTTAACTTTAATGTACATAAAATTAAACAGAAATTACAGAATAATTAAATAAAATTGAACAGAAATTAAACTAGAAAATACAAAAATAATACGATTCTAAATTATAATTTTCAATTAATATTAAATAACCTGATGTTTCACCAAATATATTACATATACACATATGTAATAATGCCTATTAAATTACATATACACATTTTTAAAGTACATCAAATTTTATTTCACTAATAACTTCTGATATTTTTTAATTTTTTGTTTTTTTTATTAATGTTATTAAACTTTTTTTAATGTTAAATTTAACTGTTCACTCATCATCCTTATTGTTAAACGACGGTCTAATCTCACACGCTCAACGTTTTCGTCAGATTTTGAAGTTGAAAGTCTTCAACTTCAAAATCCGACCTCGATCTTCAAAGAAGATCGAGGTCGATCTTCAACGTGTTCTCGGCCTTCCAAAAATGATTTGTGCCGGCGGAAAACTTGCGGTCTTGATAAGCAATGTTCTCCATAGGCCTGTTTTAACTTTTCAAAGGTCACACTCGCGGATTCCCCAAGTTTAAAGCAAAAGTTGATCGCATAACTTCGCTCTAAATTCCGATGCTCCAATTTCGTAACGCACAACAAAAACACAACCTCACTGATGACACTGTCAAAAATAATGTGTTGGCTGAATGGAGTTGAAACTCGTCTTGAGCATATGGAAGGGATGAACAAACCGGTCTAGCACAGACCGGTATAAACAACGTTGCCAGATCGCTCGCAATGTTACCAATCTTCTCACACACCTCGTATACCACGTTTTCAAATATGAAATCATGTGGATATTTTCTTTACTATGAAATGAGTTCTGTAAACCATTAGCCTTTTATTATTATTATTGTACTGATTATTTAAAGAATATATTGTTCTGTTTTAATCTTTCTTACGTATTTAAAGTGTTAATATTAATTAGGATACTAAATTACAGAGCGGCCCACGAAAACGTAGCCTCGACAAAGTATACTGTAACCTATGTAAGACCGATATTAAGAACTAACATACCTCTTCCTTGTAAATGTTGAAAATCGTGCCTACCAAATGGTAAATATTTTATAAATTATGACTTAATCCAATGTTGTATTCAATATTCCATATTCTGGCAGGGATACGTTTACGTAGACCGCTATGTATAATCAAATTAAAATGGATCTGAATTTATTTTATAAACAACGTACTAAATAATCGAATAGTAAAATTATACTGTAATTTTTAAAGTTGCCTAAAATGATATCAAATAAAATAACTGTAGCAGGATCCTAAATTAACGTTAATTCTTTAAATATGTAAGAAAGACTAAAACAGGAAAATATATTCGTTAAGTAACCGGTTACAATAATCATAAGGAAAAGCTGTTGGTTTACAGAACTCTACATAATAAAGAAAAAATGCATACGGTTTCATATTTTAACAAGACTATTACTTCCCCGTCTAGATAGCGCTATAGCTCTAGAAGGGAAAGTATTGTAATCGGTCCGATTTGGGCAATATGGGGTTACCCCCCGGGTCTTTTCGTTTTTACACCAAAGGAATCAAAAAAAATCAGGATGGAAATTTTTCGGATGTTAATGTTCGTATGTACGTTTGTGTGTGTGTGTGTGTGTGTGTGTGTGTGCGCGCGCGGCATGTGTGTGTTCGGTGTTGACTCCTAAATCACCTTATATTACCAGAACTACTGGACCGATTTTGACCAAACTCGATCACATGACTTCTATGTATCGGGCAATGACGTCATTAAATCTCCAACTTAAAAGGTCAAGGGGGGTCAGGCTGAAGAGCAAGGTCGCCCTCAGTATTTCGAGATTTCGCCTAATTATGGCCATAAGGCGCATTTGTTAACGTTTAAAAAATAACAATATCTGCAAAAAAAAAAATTTTTTAAATCGCATCCTCCATCCTAAAAAATACTTTTAACTTTTAACCTTTGTTATTATCTCTATGATGGTTGTTTTTCACTGCGGTTTTTTTTATCGTCGTCTAATTACTCTTATAAATTAATCTTTACTAAATCGGAAGCCTCAAACCCCACTCAAAAGTCACGCATTTTTTAACTTTTTTTTCTTCTTTCCTTTTTTTATTGTAACGAAGACTAATTAAAAAAAAAAATATTAAAAGCAATCTTTTATAAAACTGAACTTTGACGCCCGCTTTGGGGTTTGCGAAAAAAGTAACAAAAATGTTCGTATGAAGTATCAATTTATATATTTTCAAGGGCGCTGAAAACGGATTTAATATTTAAAGTTGTTGAGATAGAAGCTTTTCTTTTAGTAAAACCAGATTTGAAAATTGCGGGTTTAACCTCAAGCCGATATTTATTATCTTGTAATTACGATTGGTAGATTGGTAGATTATACAAACTGGTGTGTAATATTTATGAAAAAGGGGAATTTCCGTCAGACTTCAAAAAAAGTGTTATAGTCATGATACCGAAGAAAGCAGGGGCAGATAAATGTGAAGAATACAGAACAATTAGTTTAACTAGTCACGCATCAAAAATCTTAACTAGAATTCTATACAGGAGAATTGAGAGGAGAGTGGAAGAAGTGTTAGGAGAAGACCGATTTGGTTTCAGGAAAAGTATAGGGACAAGGGAAGCAATTTTAGGCCTCAGATTAATAGTAGAAGGAAGATTAAAGAAGAACAAACCGACATACTTGGCGTTTATAGTCCTAGAAAAGGCATTCGATAAGGTAGACTGGAATAAAATGTTCAGCATTTAAAAAAAATTAGGGTCAAATACAGAGATAGAAGAACAATTGCTAACATGTACAGGAACCAAACAGCAACAGTAACAATTGAAGAACATAAGAAAGAAGCCGTAATAAGAAAGGGAGTCCGACAAGGATGTTCCCTATCTCCGTTACTTTTTAATCTTTACATGGAACTAGCAGTTAATGATGTCAAAGAACAATTTCGATTCGGAGTAACAGTACAAGGTGAAAAGATAAAGACGCTACGATTTGCCGATGATATAGTAATTCTAGCCGAGAGTAAAAAGGATTTAGAAGAAACAATGAACGGCATAGATGAAGTCCTACGCAAGAACTATCGCGTGAAAATAAACAAGAACAAAACAAAAGTAATGAAATGTAGTAGAAATAACAAAGATGGACCGCTGAATGTGAAAATAGGAGGAGAAAAGATTATCGAGGTAGAAGAATTTTGTTATTTGGGAAGTAGAATTACTAAAGATGGACGAAGCAGGAGCGATATAAAATGCCGAATAGCACAAGCTAAACGTGCCTTCAGTAAAAATATAATTTGTTTACATCAAAAATTAATTTAAATGTCAGGAAAAGATTTTTGAAAGTGTATGTTTGGACCGTCGCTTTATATGGAAGTGAAACTTGGACGATCGGAGTATCTGAGAAGAAAAGATTAGAAGCTTTTGAAATGCGGTGCTATAGGAGAATGTTAAAAATCAGACGGGTGGATAAAGTGACAAATGAAGAGGTGTTGCGGCAAATATATGTAGAAGGAAGCATTTGGAAAAATATAGTTAAAAGAAGAGACAGACTTATAGGCCACATACTAAGGCATCCTGGAATAGTCGTTTTAATACTGGAAGGACAGGTAGAAGGAAAAAATTGTGTAGGCAGGCCACGTTTGGAATACGTAAAATAAATTGTTAGGGATGTAGGATGTAGGCGGTATACTGAAATGAAACGACTAGCACTAGATAGGGAATCTTGGAGAGCTGCATCAAACCAGTCAAATGACTGAAGACAAAAAAAAAAGTAATTTCGATGTAGGATTTTTTCAATATGTCATTAATACGAATATTAACTATATTTTATTTATAAATAAACGCGTGACAGGAAAGTTTTATAATTGTGTCGTTAGCTTTTTTATTACACTAGTTTAACTTCGTTAAAACGTAAACAGCATTAGTGCTACTCTCACTTACGATTAAAAGTTAATCTTGTTAAGTAATGCGTATATGTACAGTTATGATTCACCATAGAAGAGACACATCATAATGGTAGGTATTCAGAATTAGAATTTTGTGTGAGTGTGTGTGTGTGTTTCATCATTATATTTGTATTTACTTCTCAATCGCCGTAATGGAACTAATTAACGCTATTACAGCGAACTCTCGATTGTGAAATTCAAGTGAATTGAGTTTTTTTTTCCTGTTTTTCGGAGAGGTATTTTGTATTATTTTTTATTTTTATTTTTTGTTTTGTTGTTTACTTTCTATTCTAGTTATGAAATACAAAACATCCCTCTTTCTCCTCTAATCATATAAATCTCCTCCTCCCACCCGTCACCCAAAACCATCAAACTTGTTACCCGTCCTTCATATTCGTAATAAAAAAAATTAAAAAAAAAAAAAAAAAAAAAAAAATCGAAAATGATGTGAAAAAACGATGTCATTAATTACCGAGTACAGCTGATAATCACCTCAAATCAGCTTTCCCCTCCCTATTTTTTCTTCTCCATGTCAACGATAACACCCTCCGACCCCAGTTCGAAATGCGTTTCAATACTGATTATAAATGTAATGGGTACTATTTAATCTTGTTATGGATTATTATATCACAAAATTTGATGTTACTCTTTTTTTCCCCTGTAATTTTATTACGTTCCTTTTATTAAAAATTTTTGCTACGGTCATAAAAAAATAACAGGAGCTACAATTTAAATTATAATTTTTCCACACCTTAATTCGAATATAAGTATTTTACATATCTATATATATATATATATATATATATATATATAAATGCAGATCAAAATAAGGCAATAACAGTAAATAATATTCCATTTTAAATACTCAGTAATGCTGTTAGTTTAAATAAAAATGAATGACCGTTTTAACTTAACATGAAAATATATAAAAATAGATCAGTATATTCAAAACTTAAAAGAAATAATGCGTTCTAAATTATTAAATTCTATTAAAATTCGTAGATATAAGTCGGTTAAAACAAAATTAGATAAAAAATTAAAATAATATTCTGTAATATTGTAAAGCGAAATCTACGGATAAAAAAATAGATGTGGACACCATATGACTTCGCTGTACGCCTATTTAATTACATATACATTTTTTTTTAATGAAAAGTACATAACATTTTATTTCATTAATAACTTCTGATATTTTTTCTTTTTTTTTTTTTTTGATTGAATTATTATTTATCGTAAATTTTGTTTACAATTAGAGATTAATAATTATTAATAAATCAATATATGTAAATTAAAAAAAAAAAGTTAAAAAACAAGGAGATGAAGTCTGATTCAAACCGATGTGCCTTCTCCTTGTAAGATCCAATTATTTCATTAAATAAAAATTTTATTTGGCTATAAATCGAAATATAATTCAAAATATAAAAATCTATATAAATCCAAATTTTGTTGGATTTTGGACTTTTTTTGGATACTTTCGGTCCAGTCGATTGCAATAAAAATGGGATATTTACAACTAGATGTTACAACAGTCCTAAATCCAAAATATTAATATCGTACGGCTAATCGTTTTTGAGTTATGCGAGATATAACCCACCGGGTTGGTCTAGTGGTGAACGCGTCTTCCCAAATCAGCTGATTTGGAAGTCGAGAGTTCCTGCGTTCAAGTCCTAGTAAAGCCAGATATTTTTACACGGACTTGAATACTAGATCGTGGATACCGGTGTTCTTTGGTGGTTGGGTTTCAATTAACCACACATCTCAGGTATGGTCGAACTGGCAAGACTACACTTCATTCACACTCATACATATCATCCTCATTCATCCTCTGAAGTATTATCTAACGGTAGTTACCGGAGGCTAAACAGGAAAAAAGAGAAAGAGTTATGCGAGATACATACTTACGTAAGTAGATGACACGCCGAAACTAGTCAAAATGGATATTTCCGTTGAAATTTGAAAACCGAAATTTTTCGCGATCATAATACTTCCTTTATTTAGTACTAGGAAGTAAATATAAGTCTCAGAACTTTATTTTTAGTATTTGTTTTTTATTTTTTAGAAATCTAGCATAAAAGACAAAAGATTGTGATCGAAAGAACAATATTTTATCTTTAGTGTAAAATAACTTTGTTAAATAAACTCATAAAAGTTTTAAACAGAAATTATATATATAACCGCTAAACATATATATATATACAGGTTTAGGTTTTATTTATTTTATTTTTTTTTAAATTTGATGGGTATAACAAAAAAAAAAGAGATCTCTGCAGAAATATTTAAAGAAAAACGAAAAATAAACAAAAAAATTTCAATAAGTGATAGTAATAAAATAATATAATACAGAAAGAAGAGTAACACTTTAAAACCATATATCTATTAAATCGTAGGTAGACACACAGTTACCAATTATAGGAAACATACTATAGCAAATTTGTGTAAATATGTCTTTTCAGTGTTATACTAATTCGCAATATGAAATGAATTCATCAGGTGTTTGGTGTTGTTGTTTGTCCAACAGATTTCATAATTAAATAAAATTAAAACAATACACGATTATCGGCCGCTACCGCGCTGCATTATCCCGTCCTATTGTATTGCACTTTTGACTTGTATTGTGTACGGAGCACGTATATATAGAATTCAGTGTATTGTGAACAGGTGATGACGTTCGCCGGTATTCTCTTGTAAAATGAATGAATGTTAACTACGCAAGTGTTATGTTATATCTTTGCCTGCTAGTTTAAAGTTTAACAACTAATTTTGTAATAATAAAATTTAACAAATTAGTAATAATAATATTTAGAAAGGAGGATAATTTTGTTTTATACCCCCGTTCATTTTTTTAATTTTTATCATTATTATTAGTATTTAATTAAAATTCATTATATTTTTAAATAAATGAAGAAAAATTATAGTAAAAAATATTATTTTTCGTAAAACTTTAGAACCTAACTTAAGTTTTATATTATCGGTCCAAAATCGTCCAGAATTTGAAAAAAGTTAAAAAAAATTTACAAAAAATATTTTCTGTTTTTATCTGCCATCTAGAATCGTGGAGTCTCACAAAGCAATAAAAATTAGAAACCTTTTTTATGTGGTTATTGTTAGAATCACTTGGAAGGATTATGTGATAAAATTTTAGATTACTGGTAAGGTAAGTATATGGCATCAAAGCTCCTTACTACCGATCAAAAAAAAGAAAACTTAGTATTGTAACAAGACCGGTATACCGGCCCTGAGTAACGGATTCCTACCAATTATTTGAAAGTAGTAGAAAATATAATAATGAGAAGAATCCAAAAAGGGACTAAAAGGAACCCTTTTAGTAAAGGTAACAGGTCCGTTTAACAATCGTCTTTTGTGATACTGCCCCTTTTAGTTAGTTTTCATAAGAAAGCTATCTATTGCAATGGGTACCATGATTCGACTTCCGGAAACTATCGACATCAATTTTTCTCCCAGACCAAACCACTGTCAGTTCAAAAGTTTATATATATATATATATATATGTATGTATATATATTTTTATACATATATTTCACATTGTTGTGGACACGACAACTGCCTTAATTTTGCGCCAATCACTTCAAATGTTACTTAAAAATAACTCGTTCCAAAATCTCGGTCGAGTTCATTAACGGCCAAAATCGGAACATGGGGGTGGAAATGGGGGGGGGGAGCTTTTTCGAAAAAAAACAAAATATCGCTATAACTTTCTTCTTAAGTAAAATATTGAATTCGTTTAAAGTTCCTAATATTTTTTGGATAAGGACCTAAAACTTATCTAAGTAAAGTTTTTTGATATCACCAACCATTGGCCCAGGAGGTGGAAAAAACGGGGTTTCGAAGGCAAAAAATTAAACCTCTCTTAATAGGCACAGTATTTAATCGGTTTAGTCCTCTAAACATTACCTAAAACTTTTGTCTGAAACATTTTTCGATATGACCAACCCGTACGGCAAGGGATGACCAAAATATTGCTGGAATTGTAAGATGGGGCTTGTTGTATGCTAAACGTGTGAATCTCTTTTTCATATACAACCATTATCGTATTCAGTAAATGTGAAGTTTTTCTTAACTTTAAGGTAGTGTTTACGCCGTTTAGCGTAAAGTTTCCGTTATTTTCAATGAATTCTAAGCTAGGGTCGGGTCCTGTTGTTTGTTACAGGCATGTTAAATTTCACTATGTTTCGCATTTTTGGGCTTGTCATTTGTACCTGTTTTATTATTTGTTCTCGTGTTCGACACTTCCTCCGTCATCCTTAGTGACCGCGTCCATTCTTCTATCGAATTATTTTTGACTACCCTTTTCATACACCCGTTATTCTTTCGTTCCCATACTAATACATGCACACATCTCTTGTTTTTTACACACACTCTCTCCTGTCCACTACCTGGATCTGGTTTCCCCCTTTTTCTTTCACGCCATCTTTTCGGCAGAGTAGATCCAACATTTCTTCAGTACAGTCGCCTATGGCCATATTCTCTCCTGCAAACTTTGTGATAATATTCTCATCCAAGCAGAATCTCCAAACTCGTCGCTACACATCTGAGATGCTACATATTATTCTACCATTAAACCACATCACACCTCTTTATTCCTGATACACCAGTGCGGACTACGCCCAGGATTACTGTATGTATTCATGTATCTTCATTCACGAATTCGTCTCTTGATATTATTTGTGTGCTACAGGCAAGTTCACTTTTCATTATTACGTTAAACAGTGATTTTATCATTGAAATTTGTCGAACATTCAGTTCATCATACCTTATGCCTTACGATTTCAAGTTTAGTTAAAAGACAACCATCTATTCACTTAAGTGCAATCATGATAGGTGGCTTACCTATTTTACATGTTTAATTATTACGATTTGTTATTCTAATCAACTCTATAATTTATTTGTCTAACTTGCTGATCGCCGAGATTAATTCTTTGCTACTTATGCACTGTATTCATAATACGTCTCGTAAATTAACCTAAAGCAAATTACTCCTGATGTGCTGGTATGTTTTAGGACTTTGTGATTTTTGTATTCTCAAGAATGCTTATCTATCAAAATAAACTCCATTATACTATTACTTATTTTAATGTGATTATATTATAATTAATGTTTTCTAAGCTAATGAAATCTGTTCATTGCTAATCTTCATAGTACAGTATATATGTTAGTAGTGCAACTGTTTTCCAGTTCCACTTTCTATTGATGTTATGTTTTTAAGTATCTAATTTGAAATTAAGGTGTTTTATGTTCTCTTATTTTCAGGCTCTGTTACATTGTGTATTTAAAAAATGTTTAATCATGTATTTTTGCATTTAACATCATTATTCATTTGTTGATTCAGCTGATATGTTAAGTATTATTAAGTTATGTTAATTTCATAATTTCCTTTTATGTTTTAAGGTTATGATTAAAACATAAGTTCATTTGTTACACTTTCAATAAAGTCCAATTTCTTTTGGCAAATACTAGCTGTGTGTTTTTTGTTAACTTTACCCAACAGGTAGAAATCTTTTTTATCCCGTACTCAGCACCGGTGAAACCTACCTCAGCCTTCCGGCGTGCCGAAAGAGATTTTTGTTTTGTTATAGAGGTGGAGGAACCCCATTTACGGGCGCTGAAGCAGTATCGTACTCGCTAACAGATTCCGCAAGATGTTATTAAGTGCGTATGTGTTTAATGCTTACTATAATATTATAGTAAGCAGTACCGACTGAACCTCCACTCCTTCTGGAATCGCTTTTCAGCATTACTTTAGGAAGGGGGGAAACGCCCACATACACATGGATCACCGCAATCGCGACTGAAACATCCAGACACACTCACGCAACACTGCTCATGCAACATCAACGATAACACCAACACAAAGAGTAACAAATCACTCGCACAACAAGAAAAAAACACACGTAACATAGGAATTTCTTTTCCATACTGTGAGCACTCGTGGTAACACACACTCACGAAATATAACTCACACAACCACATTAACCAACACCAAGAGTAAAAAATCACACAAACAGACCGTAACACAGAACAAATGGCAACTGTCTTCCGTAATAACGAGAACGCCATCGAACACCATGAACAGAGTTCCCACGGCTTTACCGCACCAAGTCTGCGGCGGTGTCTGTCTGCGAGACGTCAGTCAGCGAGAGCATTCTGCGAGGAGGACAGAAGGAGCTAATTTCTACTGTGAATTAAGTTCGATACGATTAAGTTGACGTCACCAGTAATTCCGGTAAACAGGAAATATTATCGATGAGTTACTGTAAGACTAGAAATGAAAGACATAAAGTACTGAGTCCATTCGTAAACTGTTAGGGTAGTTTTATTTGTGAAGAGCAAAGGTATTTGCGGTGAAAGAACTTTAACTTGTCTTATGTAGAGTACTATTGTTGGTTAATACAAGACTAGTTGTTAAAAGTGTTAAGACTAGCGGTTATGCTATATCTTTTGATGACGGGTTTGAATTCTGGTTTTATATTTATCTACCTGAAATAGATCCTGACGAGTATTTCAAATTCTGTTTTGCATATAATCTCTGTTTATTGTTATGATTGACATTTCTAGATTATTTGTTCGTTATTGACATGTAATGTCAATAACGAACATTTAATGTTCACTGCTGCCATTCTAATTATTAATGTGAGATTTTTTTACCGTCTGTTATTATTATTATTATTATTACTACTATTGACATTTATGACTATTTGATGTATAATATTATGATTGTTTACGGTTTTGATTATGTTAAGTTTTTATGCTATGTATTAATTGTTTGATTATGTTAAGTTTTTACGCTATGTATTAATTGTTTGATTATTGTCGCTTATTATTATTATTATTATTATTATTATAATTATTATTATTGATTTGTCTTGTTTTAATTATGTTTGTAAACCAATAAACTGTAATTATATAAACATTCTAAATTGTCAGTCTCTCAATATCCTGATTGAACCGCGACACGCGACTGTATTTTGACCATATTAAACCCGCAAACCTACCAAATATGAATTTGTTACACGTATTTCTTCAAGGTAGGATGAACAGTCTAGAAAATTACGAAGAAGTCAGACATATTGTCCGAAGAATTATTTACGTTCCTAGTTGAACGCAACAACCGCAGACCTGTTTCGAGGAACATTATATAATAGTAAGATCGCCTCTTGATTTTCCAACTTACGTTAATCGATAGAAAAAAAATCGTTTTTAGTTCTGTAGTACTTATTAAAACAATAGGAAAATAGTATATATTTTTTTAAATCTTTTAAAATAGCTACTAAATTAATTGCTACGTGGTGGAAAAAATACCGTAACGTTTACGTTATAAGGAATACGTCAAAATTACTATTTTGAAATATTACTTAATTATCGATACATTTTCACGTAATAGTTTATTAATTTTTTAGTAACGGGAACAATTTGATAACAGTATTTTCACGTATGTAACTGTACCTCGGCTACAGCAGCATAAGAATAAAAGTAAAATATAGCTACCGACCCAAATTTTGAGTATCGGCGATTTTTAGAGGTAACTTTTCAATACCCCATTAGTAAAAAAAAATACAACAAATTTTTTAGAAATTTCCGGAATATAAACGGACATACGCACATGTATAAACCTGCATTTTGAGTAATACCTCTCTCAATATAAATTCTCAGCAAATTGATAACAAAAAATGTGACAACACAGTTGTAATCATTTCCTGGTATTGATTATTGATTCTTACGTAGTAGAAGAATAATTATACGTGAAAAGAATTACCTAAGATTTATTTTTTGGAGTAGGAAAAATTTATGATTAGACTTCATTGTAAAATTATCATTAGATGAATAAACCAAAAAAAGTTTTAAAATGAAAAAAATCGGTATTTTTTTTTCTGCCTCTTCACCACCAAAATCACCCTCCAAGAAAATCTTTTTGGTATTTCTAATTTTACTATATTAAATGAAATAACGTACAAAAAGTCCACTAAAAAATGTCCAACGAATAACAAGTTACTTAAGTTTTTTTTTTGTGTGTTGGAGGAGGTGAATTATGATGAAATTTTATTGGAATATTATTATTAAAAGTTTAAATAATCCCAAACAAAATTTAAAGAATTCAAAAATTTGATATTTTTAAACTTTGATCGGCTTTCCCGCATTCAATATTTCCCCAAATGTATTTTTTTGGTTCACTTGCACTGCTGTTGCGCATACGAAGACATTAAAAAAAATCTGTTAAAAAATATGCGATAAATAAAAATATAGCAGCATATTTCGATTTTGTGGAAAGGGGGAATTTTTGGGACAATTTTTTTTTAAATGTTAAGATAAGCATGCACGCATGTACCGAGCTAAATATAAAGTGGGGTTCATTTTTGCAACATGTTTTGAGAAAATTGACCCCAAAAAACTATCTACCCCACCTTTTGTAGATATTGATCACCAAAACATTTTCCTGTTTATAATAGTATCTGTGAAAAAAATCATCAAATCGGTTTATCTAGTAAAAAGTTTTTACGTTTCAAATCCTCCAACACACGTACGTACGAAAATTACTCCCCACTTTTTTTTTGTCTTTTGCAGTCCCTAGATCATAAAACTTCGAGGAATACGTTAAAAAAATTGTACCCAATTTTTTAATCGATTCCCCATACTTTCTTTCTTGGATCACAGCTTTAGAACTAGACCAAGAAAAGTAAACATTTAACATATGGGACGATGATATGGCATTTTGAAAAAAAAATTAAAGAAGGGATAAATATTTTCCGTCATGTTTCATTTTTTTTTTTTATAACGTTGAAACTGCTTATTAAATAATATAAAAATTACATACACACACACACACAAACATATATATATATATATATATATATATATATATCGGGTGTTTAAAATGAAACTACGCACCTAAGTAAATCGTCCATTAATAAAATATTAAATTTTTCTGTTTTGCAATATTGAAAATTTGTTTCGTTTATACCTCTGTTTTTTTTTTTTATGTATAGCCTCCGCATCTACCGTAAGGTATTATTTCAGAGGATTATACGAGGTGTTTGAGAAAAGTAATGAGATTGGTAACACTGCCAGCGATCTGGCAACGCAGCGTCTACCGGTCTGTGCTAGACCGGTTTGTTCATCCCTTCCACATGCTCAGTACGAGTTACATATTATCAGTTAAATAACATATTATTTTTGACAGCGGCATCAGTGAAGTTGTGTTTTTGTTGTGCGTTACGAAAATTGAGCATCGGAATTTAGAGCGACGTTGTGTAGTCAAATTTTGTCTCGGGGAATCCGTGAGTGTGACCTTTAAAAAGTTGAAACAGGCCTACGGGGAAGATTGCTTATCAACGGCGGAAAATGATTTTTTCCGCTGGCAAAAATAATTTTCGGAAGGCCAGAACACGTTGAAGATCAAACTCGTTCAGGGAGACCTTCAACTCCAAAATCTGATGAAAACGTTGAGCGTGTGAGGGTTCTTATGAGATCACACCGTCGGTTAACAATAAGGATGATGAGTTAACGGTTAAATTTAAACGTTTTCACCGTACATCAAAATTTTGACACACGATTTCGACATGCGAAATCGGTGCCAAAAAACCTCACAACGGAACAGAAGGACAATCTAAGAAACGTGTCCGTCGATCTTCTTGAGAGGATTGACAACGACCAAGAATTCGTCAATCGTGTGACCACAGTAAATGAATCCTGGATATTTGAGTACAATCCTGAAACAAAGCGGCAAAGCGAAAAATCGGCACATTCCATCATCTCTTCGACCGAAATAATTTCGAACGAGCAAAGCAAAGCAAAACCGTGACGATTTGCTTTTTTGACAGTAGGGGTATTGTGCGTAAATAATTTCTTTCTCCAGGAAAAACTGCCAACCAACTGTTTTAAAAAGGTGTCCTTGAAAGGCTCAGGAAAAGAGTGATTCTCGTGAGACCAGACATTGCAGACAAGCGAATGCTTCATCATGATAATGCCCCGTGTCACACGGCCATTTCCATCAGGGAAGTTTTGACCTCAAAACGCATTCCTACGATTCCTCAATCCCCCTATTCACCTGATTTCAGTCCTTGTGACTTTTTCCTTTTCCCGAAATTAAAACGTGTCTTAAAAGGACGTAATTTTGGAACCCTGAAGGATATTCAAAAGACAGTGACCGACCGATTAAAAGCCGTACCGGTTGAAGCCTTCCAGCGCTGCTACCAGGAGTGCAAACGACTCCGCCGGTGTATAGGTGCCCTAGGGTACTACTTTGAAGGCGATAATATTGTTGTTAGAAACAAATAAAAACTTTGGTAAGTAAAACGTCAGTCTCATTACTTTTTTCACACACCTTGTACGTACGAATGCAAATGAAGTGTAGTCTTGTACGTTCTCAGGTCGACCGTTCCTGAGATGCGCGGTTAATTGAAACCCACCACCATTATCTGCTATTCAAATCGGTGTTAAAGTAACTGCCTTTAGTAGAACTCTCGACTTCGAAATCAGCTGATTTTTCGATGACGTCTTAACCACTAAACCGGCCCGCTAAAGCTTCGTTTAAAACCTAATTAAAATCTACGAAATTTTCATAATTGCCTTGGTTTTAATAAATATCTTCTTACTTTGTATTTAGTATCGATGGACTTTATTCGTAAACTTTTACTCGTTATCTATACCCTACAAATTTTGTTTAAAATTTTACCTATTTATTACCCATTTAACAAGGTTATTTTACGCCAAACATAAAATAATGTGTTTTTTTGACCCCCGATCTTTTATCTTTTACCCCAGATTTCTCGAAGATTACTAAAATTCAGATGCGGGACTTTTTTCAATTTTTCAGATCGGATGTCATATAAGACCGCTAAATTTACAGTTTAATTTGGATCCCAAAAATTTCAGTCTGGCTTAATTTAAACCGAAGCCGCTAGCCGACATCAGCTAATTAACGTTTCCAAAGCTTTGTTTATATGAACTTTTTTCTTTACTTTCACCAGTAGAACGCATTTTGAAAGTATTTTACATTCCTCGTGAGACACTCTATACAAACACAAGCGCGCGTGTCGTATGTTATACTAATATAAAGAAAACCTCACAAAATGAGAAAAGTAATACTGTATACTCGTTATTTAATGATTATGTCATCCTTTTTAAGAAGTTATTTCGTAGAGAAAGAGTTGTAATGAGTGGTGGGGGGAGAAAAGAAGAACCGATGTTTTATTGGTAGGGTAATGGTTGTCAGAGTTTTTGACGAAGGAGAGTTGGTATGACAATGAAGAGGGCGGGTAAGCAGAGGGAGGGGTAGGCTGCTGACAACAGAAAAGCGATGAGGAAAGAGGGGGGTGGGCCACAATCAGGGTTCTTATTTTTTCAACAAATTATAACGGTAGAAGGACACAGTGTAACATCACTCTCCGCCCTCTCGCGCCCCCTCTGATTTGCATATCGATGAATATTCAAGTTCCCGTCTTCTGGGCTTAGTGTCAACTTGTGTTTCTGCGTTGGCCCTTCACAATACACACACATACACACACACACTCATTTATACACAAATACATTTACAAATTCAAATTGTATAAAATACACGCGCATACGATTTACGTATGCTGTATACGACCGTGCATTATGTTTGTATATATACATATATATGTGTATGCGTGTGTGTTTTCTGATTAGATGACCTTTTCCTAACCCTTCTCGGGCTAAACATTGTCTCCCTTAATAATTAGAATTATTTCTACAAAGTTTCATCAATATATCTTAAAACAAAAATATCGACCTTAAAAATTTTCAATATAAAAAAAAATTAAGGGGAATCATATTAAAATAAAAATAGAACGTGATTTCCGTGTAGAAAAGAATAGGATTTTTCATCTATAAATTATAAACTAAATAGTGTAACGTAAAATCAAGTAATGATCATAAAAGAACGTGAAGAAAATGAAAGAAAAGATGATAAAAAAAAGAAAGTAAAATTAACAATGGGAAAGAGGTAAAAATATAATTTAACAGCGTTATTTTTCAATCTGTATACAGAAAAGTTAATAAAGAAATTGCATTCTTTAACGTTAAAATTAATTTTAAAAATCCGTTTCATTTATTACTCTTTTTTTAAGCGTTTTCGCAGAGATCTCTGCTTCTCCAGAATCATTTTTTCCATTGTAAATTAATAAAAAAGCTAAACAAAATAGTTGTAATATTTTCCTGGCATCGGTTATTTATTCGTTTATAGCAAAAAAACAATTATATATATAAAAAAAGTTACATAAGATTTCTTTTTTGTGGGGGGGTAACTTACAAGAAATTTTCTTGTAAAATAATCATTATATTTTTAAATAAACCAAAGAACGCTTTAAAATATCAAAAAACGGCATTTTTTTAATTTTTTCTGTTTCCCCCATCTCCAAAATCACCTCCCAAGAAAATATTTTAGGTTTTTTGTTTATTATGATAACGGAAAAAACTAATAAAAAAATTCACTAAAACAATTTACAACCGATAAAAAGCTTTCTAAGATTTTTCTTATTGGGGAGGAATAAATTACGATGAAATTTTATTGAAATATATTGTTAAAAGTTTAAATAATAAACTTTTAAAAAATATTAAACATTTCAATAAATCAAAAAATCTGATGTGGACAGCACATGACTTTCCTTGAACGCCTATTAAATTACATATACAATTTTTTTTAAATGAAAAGTACATAAAATTTTATTTCATTAATAACATCCGATATTTTTTTTTTTTTTATTGTTTTTGATGAATTATTATTTATTGTAATTTTTTATATATACAATCGGAGGTTAATAATTATTAATAAATCAATCAATTTAAATTAAAAAAATAAATAAATAAAAGGAAATGAATTCAGATTCGAACCGATGTGCCTTCCCCAAAGATCCAATTATTTCATTAATTAAAATTGTATTTATCTATAACTCTGGAACCGATGAAAATTAGTACCAATTATGATATATCGTTGAAAAGCTCTCAAGGAGTTCTTATTACTACAGTTAAGAAAAAGTCCAAAATCCAAATTTTTTGTACATTCAGCTTTTTTGGACGCTTTTGGTTTAGTCGATTGCAATCAAGAGGGAAGATACACAACTAGATGTTACAACAGTCCTAAATCCACAATTTCAACATGCTACAGCTAATCGTTTTTAAGTTATGCGAACGACTTGACGACGAAACTAGTCTAAATAGATTCAGGGATGGTAAAAATGGATATTTCCGTTGAAATCTGACATTTTTCACGATCACAATATTTCCTTTACTTCGTACAAAAAAGTAAAAATTATATTTTTTAAATTTTGATCGGCTACTCTACCCTCAACAATCTACCAAAGTATTTTTTTGCGGTCGCTTGCACTACTACTATTCCGAGAAAGACATAAAAACATTCTGTAAAAAATATAGGCAGTAAATAAAAGGACAGTTTTTTTAGATTTTTCGGAAGGGAAATATCGGGGTAATTTTTTTGGAAAATGGTAAAATATACGTACACTCATGTACTGAATTTAATATGAAGTCCGGTTATGTATGCAAAATTTTGAGAAAGTTAACCCTCCACCCGCTTAAGATATTGACCTCAAAATTTTACCATCAAATTGCTCAATATACACGAATTTCTGTGTAAAATATCATCAAAATCGGTTTTTCAAAGCAAAGGTTATTAAGCTTCAAACACCAACAAGTGTACTTACGTACTTTGGAGTACATACGTTTCTAGGAGTTCCTGAGTCGTGATATTTTTTGATGGATTACCGTGTACTTCCTTCTTCCAGTATACCTCTAGGGCTGAGAAGCAAGGAAAGTAATTTTTTTTAAATCGTAGAGATGATTCAAGATAAAATTTTTTCCTACCTTTAAAAATATACGGGGGTAAACTTTTAAGTAAGAATTGTTATTTTTTATAAATTGTAAATAATTATAATTCAAAATTTTGGTTTTTATTAAGGAAACATGTTTATACATATATATATATATATATATATATATATATATATATATATATATATTTACTGTAAATATCGTTTATATTGACCTCCAAGGGACCTACGTTTTTAGGTCATTATAACCGACGTTTCGGTAGCTTAGTAGTACTACTGTAAAATGTCATCTACAGGGGAATTGTAATACAGTAAAATAATAATAATTTATTTCCGCAAAAACAGAAAAAAACAAAAAAAAAACAAAACTACGCAATAGTAAATACGAATATGGTAGAGTAAATCAAGATAGAGAAAATTGTAAAAATTACTTTTCTGAAAAAATTCGGTTATTTTAGTTTACATCATTATGTTGACTAGGCCGTCAATTTTTTGATTTCACAGAATTTGTTTTAAAATTTTTCCTAATATTTTTTCACGATTTTTCCTAATTTTTTCTTCCATATCTCCGATACTGTTGAATGACCGACGCCTAATTCTTGGGCGATGTCCTTATTAGTTTCGCTATTCTCTAACCTCCTGATAATGTGTGCCTTCTTCTCTATCGTGAATGTTTTTCGCGAATTCATAATTAAATGAATTACACAGGATACGTAAAATAAAATACTGTACCCGGACCATACGATACGCTCAAAGAAAAAGATGTGACCTCTTCAGTTTACAATAATCTTATACGCAAACAAGTTGAAAAAAGAACTACACAGTACATATGTAAGAAAAAAGGAATCGTCAAAATATTTCTGTAGATAATCAGGAGTCGCTTCCGTCCGTCGATAAAATGCCGGATTACAGTAGTCATAATAACCGTTATGTAATTATAAACAATATACATACTGTATTTATGCATTAACAGCATACCAAAAGACAAGTTTTTCGTTATTATATCCGATGTCACTATAAACTATACTTACAGTATAAGCTATTATATATATTAGTACGAAATTAGTTATGCGCATAATAAAGAGAATACTTTGAAATTTTACACTACCACAAACCACATACATATAAGAAATAAATAAAAATACTTAGATACATAATGACTGAATTACTCTTCAATAATATTTTTCAGTATTAGATCGACGATGCGCTAAACGTATACTCTGACATATATGTGTAATAGTTATAGGAATAATAACACGCACACCGCTAATGTAAAACGAAACACAGCCAAACACAAAAGCCACGCGTGACTCTGTTTCTCTCTCGTTCGAACAAATTCGGCTCCACCGAATCTACCTTTCTTTTTCCTGTTTAGCCTCCGGTAATTACCTTTCAGAAAATACTTCAGAGGATGAATGAGGGTGATATGTATGTGTATAAATGAAGTCTATCTTGTACAGTCTCAAGTTCGACCGTTCCTGAGATGTGTGGTTAATTGAAATCCAACCGCTAAAAAACACCGGTATCCACGATCTAGTATTCAAATCCGTGTAAAAATAACCGACTTTACTAGGACTTGATCGCTGGAACTCTCGACTCTAAAATCAGCCGATTTGGGAAGACGCGTTCACCGCTAGACCAACCCGGTGGGTCCACCGAATCTACCCGTATGAGAATATCACAACAAAGCCTACCCAGGCAGACTCTCCCGTGTTCGGCTGAACTCGGCTCACCAGAATTTACACGGATGAACGTATCGCTTAGCATCAGACGGAGAAGACGTTTTCAATGTCAATCCAAAAGTGCGCGTCACGGCTAAAGAAGTTTTCACGTTCGAGAAAAAAATAACAGTTTAATATTAACCGTTACAATAAATTACGTCATGTAAAGAAAATAATGAAATTCTTTCGTTATTCAAATTAATTAAAATATTAAATCGAAGGGATATTTTATATTTAATAAATTAATCGTTTTATTATATGTATATTATATAGAACAGTTACAAATAGATAGACGTGCAATTCCACGGATAAAACAAAGGAATTGTTTCATAATTTCCCTAGATGGCTTCAGGGAAACCATAGCACTATTAATTACATTATTAACAGATCTGATCCATATTAATTGTATAAAGTTTAAAAGTATGAAACTAATTTAAATTAAATATATGAAGATACAAAAATGTAACAAATAATTCACAATTCAGAAGGCTCTCTTAAAAATTAATTTTTTGTAAAAGAAAATTTTTTAATTGTGTTTTAAATAGATTGGTAGAAAGATTTTTTAATAGCTGAGTAATTAAAAAAAAAAAAAAAAATTGTAACCTTAGAATAAGATCTTTTCTAGTAAGCATTATTTGGTGAGTTGTAAACTATTCCGTTTTTTTTGTTGGTAGAGGTATAGATGTTGTAATTTTTTATGAATAAGTGACTATTCTTTTGTTAAACCGTCACGCTCAATCCGCGTTCCGGGAAAGTCCTACAACTGTGGGTTGTTTCTGATGCACGACTTACACACAACTTAATTTATCATTTTATTTAACTATAATAATTTTCGTTTATTTAATTCAATAATTCTAACTAAATCGAATGGCCATACCGTATTTAATTCACAAGGGTCTGGCGATACTACCGGCGATGGTCGGCACTAAAGAAATTAATGTAATTTCACAAATTATATACAACAAAATTCGGTTGTAAGGTCGACAGACCTGTGTAGCTATGAGGCTTAACGCACCATTACCGAGTTAATTGGGCGATTGAGTTCGAGACCCGGCCAGATCGCGTTACCTTTTTTTAACTTTAAATATTATTCATTTATTTAATTCTACCGCTCACCTGTGACGTCACAATATAGCAAATCGACTACAGCAGAGATTTTGCAAACAATTTTTGTCGCAAATATTGTTATTTTTAAACCGTTAACAAATGCGCTTAAGAAAAATATTACCTTAGTTAAGTGAAATCTCGAGATACTGAGGCTGACCTTGCTCTACAGCCTCATTCCCTTGATCTTTTAAGTTGAAAATTTAATGGCGTAAATGCCCCGTACGTAGAAGTAATCTAACCAAGTCGTCAAAATCGGTCAAGTAGTTTTGGAGATATAAGGTGATTTGTGTGTACCGAATACACACAAGTACGTGCGAGCATTAACATCCGGGAAAGTTCTATCAGGTTTTTGGGTTCTTTAGGTGTCAAAAGATCCGGTGAAAACCCCTTATGCCCGAATTGAACAGATTACAATACTTTCCATTCCAGCGCTATAGCGCTATCTAGACGGAAAAGAAAAAAATTAAAAACAAATCGTGAATTTCACCGCTTCATATATCACCTCAGAAAATTTCAGTACATATTCACTTAAATGGAAAAACAAACATAAAAACGAAGCGCAACTAGAAAATATCGTTTTCTTTATTTAATCGAGACATATGCGCCTGTAAATTTTACCAAGGACCACTCATCCGTGGAATACTATATATAAATACATCTAGAGTCCTGTTGGACTCTGTTGTTCTCCTAATAATATTAATTATTATTTTTAATTCGGTTTGTTAAGCAAACGAAAACAAATACAAAACTGACAGCATAATTTTTCCGATTGAACTTGTAAATATTTCTGGTCGATTTAAACAAAGGTGTTATTTAAATCGATTTAAACAAAGGTGTTATTTTATTCAGAATAAATCGCTTAAAATTTTATCTTTAAAATATAATTTTATAAAATTAATACGTATAGAAATATTAATGATTATAAAATTTGAATGTACTTCCATTTTGTAATTTTCAAATCTATTTTTTCGGTGTAGATGTTTTTGGATATGTGAACACCAGATCTCATTAAAACATGTCAATCCAATCTTATGTTATACATTTTTATATAAAAAAAAAGAAAAAAAAACAAACTGGCGAATAGAGGGAAAATAAAAGCTAGTTAGGTCACGTACATTACTGTTCATGCCTTAACTCACTTTAACTCACTTGGCACAATCAGGAAATATTTCAAAAAAATGTGGATTCCAGCCGAATCCAAATAAAACTCAAGTCACGGCGTTCCATCTTAACAACACGGAAGCTCAACGAACTCTTGCCGTTAACTATGAAGGAGTCCCACTGAAACATAACCACACCCGACATACCTCGGTGTCACGCTTGATAGAACACTTATCTTTAAACAGCAGCTTGAAAAATTATCGGCTAAAGTTAAAACTAGAACCGACCTGATTAAGAATCTGGCTAAGTTCGTCTTGCGAAGCTATCGCCGAAACTTTAAGAATCGATGTATTACCCTCGTATATTCGACCGGCAGAATATTGTGTTTCCGTTTGGATTAATAGCTGCCGCATCAAGCTCGTCGACACGCATCTGAACCAGGCTATGCGAACCGTAAATGTAACCGTTGGAACAACTCCGCCACCACTGGCTACATCCAGTACGTCAATTGCTAATTAATATCGCACCCCCTCCCCGACCAAACTAGACTGGCAGCCTTCAAATCACAGTTGGAAATATAAAATGCTAACTCATCTCTACCTATTCATGCCGATATAGATTTTCTTAAACAGTCCGAAACTGAAATCCGGACATCCATCTGTAACAGTCGTCGATCGGGTCAGCGACTTCAACAGAAAAGATCACTGGACATCGCTACGGCAAGGCCAGAATATCATTAACTCCAACCTTGTGACAGATCCAACTCTGAAGGTACCAGGATTTAATCTTTCCAGAAAACAGCGGTGCAACATCAACAGGATTCACACAAATACCTGCCATAAGAGCCTGACCCGACGGGGAGCTGCAGAAAACCCACGATGCAGCCGATATAAAGCTGAAGAGCAAACGATCGCCCACCTGGCTCTGGTTTGTCCATAATCTTACCCCGGAATCACTGGATTGGCTGATCCACTGTGACCTGTGTTTGTGATAATAAGGTGCGATAGACACAATATTGTTAATAATATTATTGAGATAATGTTGTTAAATTATTGTAAAAATTGCAATGTTTGTAAATTCATTCGAATTTATATATATTGTTCACTAACCAGAAGGCTCCACCCTTGCACCGATACTGTGCTAATTATCCCCGTATTTGTGAGAATAATACTGATAAATAACAATTAAAGCATGCTCAATTTAAAAAAACCTATCGGTGTACTGCACTTTTTTCAGAGTAACAGTTTGATCAGCACAGGACTCGAAAGTTTGAGCAGTCTGAAGTATGCGGGTTTGTGAATAGTTTGCGCCCATCTTAAAAATTGTAGTTACAATCGGTTACTCTTTTACGTGTTGGTAAAATAGTATTTTGGACAGTTCTTGTCGTTACCCGACAAACAAAAAAAAGAAGTAACAGTGCTTTGTTTCTCATTTTTGTTTTGTTGTTTTTTTATCTTATATATATATATATTTTGTATTGTTGCTGTGAAACAGTCTGTGAACAAAGTAGTTTAAAATTTGTATAGATAGCTTTTTTCTCTGTGCGTGTGTATATGTATGCAGATTGTTCTCATAGGAGACTCTAAGAAAAGCCAGATACAGTTGCCCGGGAGAGCATTGACAAAAGTTGTGACCCAACACCTGAAGCGTCAGCCCTTATTTATTGTCATCGAAAAATCAACTTTAAGTGGAAACTAAAAACGCTAGAAAAAGAAGGGCAAATCTATAAGAATCTTTATCGTTCACCGACGCACCTTTAAAGCTGTTTTTCTCGCTAACCAAACAAGATGAAAAAAAAACAAATAAATTTATTTTATAGAAAATTTAATTTTAAATATTCCAGGAGGTTTTTGAATTCGATTTAACCAACGGTTTGACCGTAATAAAGTTAAATTTTGGTAACGATATAATCCGGTTGTAACCACAAATCACTAAAATGGCCATCATTTTAATGGCTTGCCATTAAAATGGCAGGGCGTAACTGTATAACATTCGTAACGACAATAGTTCTATTTTCTTTCCAAGTATAAAAACTTATATTCATACAAAATTTCAGTCCAATCATTTGAATACCTTTTCCGTGAAAGAGAACAGACTCACAGAAACCATGAGATTTTTGAATATGTAAATTTTGAAAAACTGTATTTCTTATATTGCAAACAACTCCCGAGATATTTTATATCCTAGATTTTTTTTATCTTTGCTTACCTGATATAAAATCCAAGAACGGAAAATATAAATTTTAAATTATAAAAATGGAAAGAAGATTGCCTTTTTACAGTTTATACTAAACAAAAAAAATAATAATAATAAATTTTCATTTACATATAAAAATGTGTAAACAAAAGCACTTGCTTCCGTTGAAACTTAATGAACTCGTTTCTATATATATATATATATATATATATATTAGTATTAACTTTTTCTGTCTTAATTGACACTGAAGGCAAGTATATTTTTATTATTAATATTATAGTTATTGTCAACATAGTCAAAACAAAGTTAATTTTTACGATGTACTCTATTTACAAATCATTAGTAGATACTTTTTAATTATTTATTTTTACGCTTTATTATTATTATTTTTTAATTACAATGAAATAAGGAGAAAAAAAGAAGAAGTGTGAATCCTGAAGTCGTCAAAAGAAAAGAATTTTTATTTTTTTAAGAAAGTAGCTAAAACAAAATGTAAGTAGTTGTTGAGAACACGATCTCTAGCAGTTAATAAAAAAATTAAAAGCCCTAAGGTTATATACGGCCCTTATTAGTGAATATAAAGAAAAGAGGGCTAGGGTTTAAGTATGTAGAGAATTGTAAGTACACGCAGCGTTAAAAGAATATATATATATATATATAAAGAAAAGAAAGATGCACCCTATATACTTTATACATACATAGGTTACATACTTTTAACATAAAGAAGGTGAGTGTGTGTGTTTGTGTGAATGTATAACGTCAAAGGGAGAGAAGGGTCACGTGCTATTACTACCATGCTACCGACAGCCCGACAGCACTAGTGTGCCTAGTTCGTTGTTGGTTGTAGGGCACACTTCTTGTTCTCTTACATCTTTTGTCTAGATTATTATTATTCTTTTTCTATATACATATATATTCTTTTGACTTCATTGTCTTTTACTTTTTTGTTAAAAAAAAAATTTTAAGTATACTTCTTAAAATATAGTACATGTACACACCATAACACTCTTATAAGTATATATATATATATATATATATATATATATATATATATAGAGAGAGAGAGAGAGAGAGAGAGAGAGCGAGAGAGAGAGAACGAGAGAGATTTTTAAATGGCAATTCTGTAAAACATATCCGTACATCCTTTGAAATATCATCTGAAAAGACATTTATGTCCGTACCGCACTCACGTCATGTAAAAATTGCGAGATATTGATGACCGATGACGAAAAGAGTTTAAATTATTACAAACAGTCGCAGTAATATTTTGATATTCGATAATATTTTCTTTAGTAACAGGGCACGAAAACAGGCAGAACAACTTTTATCGGAGCGCAGAGAACTCATATTTTACACGATATTACATTGCATTCACAAAATACTGGAGTTTCGCGGGCAATTTCTCGGAAGATAACAGCTAACCTAATTTGTTTTCACGGTAACATTTGAATGCTACCGTCTGATTATACCTGTCTTCATAACACTGCTAGAAGACGAACGCGATAGCTGGTTCCAGCAAGCCCATGTAACCGTCTACACATTGAATAATACAATGTTGCTAAAGATATTCTTTAGGGAGAATGTAATTTCCTATGGTTTATGACCAACTTAGATCACGAGGTTTATTTTCTATAGATTTTTTTCTTCAGTTTTACTTTCCCGTCTAGATAACGCTGTAGCAGAGCTATAGCTTTAAAAGGGAAAGTATTGAAATCGATTTGGGCGATGATCCGTTTTTACCGAATTTTAACATTTTGAGAACTAAGGAACCCAAAAAAGCAGGTTGGAAATTTTCCGAATGTTCGTATGTACGTGTGTATTCGGTGTCGGGTTCTAAATCACCTTATATCACCAGAACTACTGGACCGATTTTGACCAAACTCGGTCAGATTACTTCTATACATGTGGCATTGATGATATTAAAGGGTCAAGGGGATGACGCTATAGAGGAACGTCACCCTATCTCAAGATTTCACCTAACTAAAGTCATATTCTTCTTAGACGCATTTGTTAACGACTAAAAAATGTCTATATTTCCAACAAAAAAAAAAATTCAAAATCGCACCCCTAACCCCAAAAAATATTCGAAACTACCGTTATGTTGTGACGTCACATATGAGCGGTAGAATTATATAAATGAATAATATTTAAAATGTCGAAAAGTAACTCGGTCCGGCTGCCTCTCGAACTCGATCGAGACGACCCCCGGTCGTCTCTACCTGGTGCGTTAAACCTCGCGGCTACACCAGTCTGCCGACTGTACAAGTAAAATTTTTTCTATGTAAGTTGTGAAATTACATTAATTTAATTAGTGCTGACCATCGCCGCTATTACCGCTACACTCGCACGAATTAAATTCGGTATGCGCTTTAGTTAGAATCATTGAATTAAATACACAAAAAAAATATTATATTTAAAATAAATGATAAATATTTTTAATTAAATTATGTGTATAAGCCGTGCATCGGAAACAACCCACAGCTGTAGGAGTTTCCCCTTATGAAGCTAAAGCCGAGTTCCGGTGTTGTCAGCTTTTCTTATAAGAAAAGGTGTTCAGAATAAATCCTGGCGCAATCAAACGGATTGATAAAGTCGAAATATCCCGTATCAGCAGTGACTGCAACATAAAGAAACATTTTCACGTTTGTATAATTTCAAACGGACGACATTTCGGATATCTATTATAATAAAAATACTGTAACGTTTCGTTCAAATGAAATTTCTTGATTATGAGAACTTCTATAGTGAATTTATCAATCGATTATTTCAACCGAACGCATTACATTATTTTTCTCCAATCTGTGCATCCTTCTTCATTTTCTTATAATTTATTCCCTTTGTAATCATCCAAATTCCTTGTATTCCTCTTTTTTATCCTTTCCTTATTTCTACTTTTACTTTTACAGTCGATTTTAGGATATGACCAAATCAAAATATTTTGTTATCAAAACACATTTCAAAAATCTCCGTGTATTCTACTTTATCGTATACATTTACTTTCTTAACCGGTTAACAAATTGTAGCGATATTTGACCTTCGATTCTGAACTTGAAAAAAGTAGTAAACATCTAAGCATCAAATACTGTTGGATTTTTATGCGGAAAAACATCGTTGTTTGGTACATAAAAGTTATTATTGCTTCACCGTCTGTGTAATTATATTACTTAACTAAACAGTACATTACATATAACAAAAGGTACGCTAATCTGAGTCAAATTTTGCATGTCGGATATGCAAAATGTACGTCAAATTTGAATGAAAAAATGTAGTCAAATTTTCCAGAGCTTGACCATTTCATAACAACCACTAACAGAAAAAATATATATATATATTAGCAATGAACAATTTCTAAAGGATGTTGACATGATCTTTTTTTATATCTTTAGACTATTATTTTTCCTGTTTAGGCCTCCGAAAATTATCGTTCACTTATTACTTCAGAGGATGATATATATGAGTGTAAAGTGTAGTCTGTACAGTCTCAGTTTGACCATTCCTGAGATGTGTGGTTAATTAAAACCCAACTACCAAAGAACACCGGTATCCACGATCAAATCTAGTATTCAAATCCGTACAAAAATAACTGACGTTACTAGTACTTGAACGCTGGAACTCTTGACTTCCAAATCAGCTGATTTCAGAAGACGCGTTCACCAGATCAACCCGGTGGATTAATTTATATCTTTAGACTGGATGAACCGATTTTGATGAAATTTTTGCACGAAAGTTTCTGTATATAGGGCAATGATGCCATTTAATCTTGATATAAGTGGTACGAGGACAAGAATATACAATTCCATATCTCAGAATTTTATCAAAGGTTAGGTAATTTTTTTCATACAATTTAATATACTATTTTCCTCTTAAACAAACCCCATAAGGAGATACAGAGTAAAAATCTGTTTACGTTTTGTCATTTCTGGATTCAAAATAGCATTCTTGTTTGAATTACATATTTTTTATTTTTTTATTTCAATCTTAAAACCTGCTTTGATATGAACACAGCCCCAAGGAAGATTCAGGAGGAATTTCTCACTCCCGTTCTTCTTCCACCATCTTTGTCTGAATAATCATCACCGATATCGTGGACTCCAGCAGCCAAGATCACTCGATTATCGTAGTCGCAATAATATTCTTTGTGGTAAACATGTCGAATTCTTTTCGGCATATTTCTCTTTGCTCTTTGAACCGATCGAACAACCGTGTGTCGAACGGTATCTTCCTCCTTGCAATATTCAAAATATACAGAGCTTTATAGCGTCCGTGAACACAGATACGCCTTAAAATACCCTTAATCTGTATAATTAACTCTGTGATTTCGTTTACCAGTTCCCCGTGCATGCGGTGGAGCCATTTCTGAAGGCCTGGGATCATCTTGTGGGTCCATCTACCATTCATCGACTGGTATTTTGTTCTGATAACATTCCGTTACATTTAATTTTAATTATGTGTTTAGGGAATTTTATTCAGGAAAGGAGGGAGGAAATAAACTATTTTTACGTTAGGTATCGTTTTGGTTGATATCTTCAGACGTTTTTTATGTAATATTGTACGATAACTTCTGAATACGCATCATTAAAGTCGTTTAATTTTGGTTACAATCGGTCAACGGGATAGGACATGCAGTCATCATGGAACACCTACCTCCAAATTTTATTCAGAGCGTAATAGTTTTTTACTTACTTCCACAGTTTAATGTTTCAGTTAATTTTCCTTCCAAGTAGTAGTTTGCCGAGAATGAATACTTCTATAGCCAGACTCGTATAAATTTCCCGGCAAAGCTGGTTTTTTTTTCTTGTGGTGTTATTTTTTTACGATTAGGCCAACGATGGACCACACAAATATTATTTCTTCTCATTTCTTTTCTTTTCTCCCAATATTCTTTCATTCTTTCTACACGCTTGGTCTTTCTGTCTTCCGACCGTTTCACTTTGGTGTGATTCTTTTCCTTCCTTACCGTTTCAAACTTAACTTCGTGTATTTTTTTCTGAATGACATTCTAGCTTTCATTTCCTGTTTTTACATCCCTAGGTTCTGTAATTCTTTCTTAATTTGTTGCAGATACGAACGGTTGTTATTTTGTTCCTAGTGTTTAATGAATTTTTTTCTTTACAATTTATTATTCTTGGTTATAATTAGTTTTTTTTTTTAATTTCTTATTATTTTACGTTTAAAGTGTCACACTTGAATTAACCCACGGGATTGGTCTAGTGTTGAACGCGTCTTCCCAAATCAACTGATTTGGAAGTCGAGAGTTCCAGCGTTGAAGCCCTAGTAAAGGCAGTTATTTTAACACGGATTTGAATGCTAGATCGTGAATACGGGTGTTGTTTGGCGGTTGGGTTTCAATTAACCACACACCTCAGGAACGGTCGAACTCAGGCTGTGCAAGACTATACATCTTTTTTACATTGATACATCTCATCCT
Source organism: Lycorma delicatula (assembly GCF_047948215.1). Classification (NCBI taxonomy): domain Eukaryota; kingdom Metazoa; phylum Arthropoda; class Insecta; order Hemiptera; family Fulgoridae; genus Lycorma; species Lycorma delicatula. The sequence continues at coordinate 7,710,041 of NC_134467.1, forward strand.
CATTCATCCTCTGAAGTACTATCAGAACGGTAATTAGCGGAGACTAAAAATGAAAAAGAAACGATGATATTAATATATTTATACGTTTTTAGACAAATCAGCCAGTATTGGGAGATATTAAAACTAAAGATGACAACAAAAATATTAATATAAAGAATGAATGTTTACATCGGTGACAAGAAGTTATTAAAAGTCAGATCTAATATTAGATGAAATTCAGGAATCGATGACGTTTACAAGCTATGCTTAGTTTGGTTCCTGTGGAATTTTCTTGTAAAGAAATCTTCTTCTTAGCAATTTTATAAATTCACTGTGCAATAAAAACAACGAAACACAAATTTTAAGAACATAATGTTCCATTTTACTTAAGAATAAAGTCGCTAGTGATTTGATTTAATTTTTCATCCCGTCTAATAAGACAGTTTTTACATACGAATGGTAATTATTATAACCGTAATTATTTGACTTTATCTTACTTATATGGAAAGAGATAACGACTTTTTCGTTTCTTCTCGATATCCTTGAAAACTATCGAATCATTAACTACGAAATTTTAATTGTAGCTTTCTTTCGATCCACGGAGTGTTTGACACAATTCAAACACCATCGATTTCACTGCTATCTGAATTACAAAAAAATAAAGTATAAATAAATAACCTAAAACTTCTTTTACTAAATTTAATACTATTTTTTTTATAAAATATCAATTTCTATTATTATCGCAATATACGTAAAAATAAATTTAGTTTAGTAATAAAATTAAAGGAAATTTTATTTATTTATTATTTTCACGCACAATTACATTTTTATTATAATAATAATAGTAGTAATAAAAAATAAAATTCAATAAAAAAATTTCTGCAATATAACATAAAATTTAACTTGTATGAAAGTTTAAATTACCTCTGTAGATAAATCCGTGTCCAGGGTTATCATTACAACAACATCTTATAAAATTTATCAGACATTCTGAGATACACCGCCAGCAACACAAAATAGCGGTAACAATTTATAAATATTGTAAAAATAAAACAGTAAGTTCTTTTCACAATTTTTTAAGTAATTAGATTAGAATAATAACTTTTCGATTTCTAGCAACCATACAAATAACAGAGAATTGTATTCTCTAAAGTTTCGTGAATCTTATTCAAGAACCAAAAATAGTTTTGAAATGATTACTTCAAGAATCGAAATGACGACTATGTACAAATGTCTATATCGACTTCTTCAGAAAGTAATTTATGTTTTATTAAATTTAATATCATCGTCTAATCCGGCGGTAAGCCTCAAGAACTTATCTTCATGCAAATAAAGTAGTTGTAAAGTAGTCTTGTACAGTTTCAGGTCGACCACTCCTGAGATGTGTGGTTAATTGAAATCCAACTATGAAAGAACACCGAACACCGATATCCACGATCTAGTATTCAAATCTGTATAAAAGTAACCGCCTTTACTAGGATTTGAACCTTAGAAATATCGACTTCGAAGTCAGCTGATTTGCGATAATGAGTTTACCGCTGGACCGATCCGGCGGGTTACATTTTTATAGAGATACGATTTTCAATTTCATACTAATGTTTTCATAATGCCAAGGTGAGATACATAGGAAGAAGAATTCTACGGTTATTCGAATTTACGATTGCAAAGTAAATCTACGCCAGACCGTTCTCAAAACGTTGAGCGGTAACGTATACGCTAAGCTCAAAATCGACTTTATCCTTCGAGAAATATGTTAAGGAGTCATAAAAAAACGTCCACGTTCACTAATCTATTTGAAGTCGATTAATATTTTTATCAGTAATTGGACATCTCAAATAATTATATAATTTATAAAAAAAAACGAAATTAAAGTGTTAAAAAAATATTGGATCAAGAACGTATTTAAAAAAAAAACAAGTAAATAAATAGACAAGTAAAGAAAATGAACAAAAACAACTCGTAAGCCGAAAATCCTTTACTTGTCTTTAAACCGGTGTGAAAACAACAAGCCTAGTTTTAAAAGACATTATAAAATACTGAGAGTAAAAGATGAAATTGGAAGGGGAAGAAAGGATACCAAAGGAATTTTAAGGTAAGTAAATGTGGGTAGGCTTTATATATATATATATAAAATAGACTAGCACAAGAGAAAACGAAAATTATATATATATATACCTCTTTCTTATTATATTCAACTATCTTTGTCATTTCTTCACTTTCTCTCTTTCTTTATCACTATATATATATATATATCCCTCTGCCTTCCCGACAGAACACACACATTTTGCAGCATTTTCATAAGTATCTAAAACCTCTTCTCTCTCTCTCTTTTACTCTATCACTGTCTGTTTAATTCTAGCACAAATGCAAATAAACGAATACATATACACATTAACACACACATACATACGCAAACATAATTATACATCTACGCACACAGTTGTGATTACTATTGGACAGAGACCGGGATGGGAAGAAGAAGAAGAAGAAGAAGGACGGAATTAGTGAACGAAAGAGAGAGTGAGAGAGTGAGAGTGAGGGAGGGTGTAACATCGAGGGCAACGGGAGAGAAATGGTAGTCGCCTATTCTCATAATTACTTATGCAAATGAACTTAAAAGGGGAGAGAAGTAAGTACGGGGGGAGAGAGGCAAGAGGAGGGGAAAGATAATTAGAAATGATTAACAGAATGGTAGAACGGGGTAAAGTAAAGAGAATGAATAAAGAGAGAGAAAGATAGATAGACGGAGCAGGACGGAGAGAAATAGGTACAGATTGTAGATAGATAGAATAAGGGGGAGGGAGAAAATGATGATGGAACAACCGTTGAGAGGAGGGGAGGTAGCGGTAGGTAGCAAAGAGGCAGAGCACCAGGCCTGCTTGCCAACTAGACCAATATTACTCTCTCCTCTCTTTTCCCATCGTTTACAAAATAATCCTCCTTTCATCCAAAAAGTCTACTTAAATCTGTATATTATCTCTTCTTCTTCTTCTGCTTCTCCTTCCTCTTACTCCTCCATCTACCTATTTTTTATTCTAATTTATCTATCTATATCGGGTAATTATGTTAGTAATAATAATAAATTAAATAAATATTTCAAATAAACAAGCTGAAATGAACGACTGACTTCTTTCCCCTAAGAAATCGTACGGTACTTATCTTAATTGCGCGTACCCAAAAAAGGATTAGTAATACAGTATTTCCAGAATTACCGAAAAAAAAGCGAAGTTCTAGATTAAAGTTTAACTTAACTGTAAGTAATACACAAAAATATTAATTTAATAATAATTAAAAAATAAATAAAATAACTGTTTTTTAATTTTCAGTTTGACCCGTTTATTATTTTTTTTTAAATAATTATTTAAGAGGTTGATTTCTATAATGTTATACGGTACAGAACTTATTTTGATGGTCATTCATATATTTAACAAACGATTTAAATGAAAGAAATTCTAAATCAAAAATTACATCGGTGCACATAGAAAATTTTAAGAAATTTTGTTTGTTTTAATCGGTATTAAATGTTGGATAATGATTTGAATCCTAAATATTTTAAAATAAAAACTCAAGAAAATTATGTGAAGAACGTAAGGTTAAAATAGTACATTATGCAACAGTCTATGATAACCATTAATGCACGAGTACGAATTAAGTTACAACACGAACCTTTTCGAATGTCGTAAACTTGGCAAGAGTGTATTAATGACCGTGGCATACGGCCACGGCTGAGAAAATTTTAGAATTATTGATTTAAATGAATCGTTTAGAGAATTTTTTTGATTTTTCAAAAAATACATTAAACCATAAATGTGTGTTGCGATAGGTTATTTAGACGTAAGTTTTAACTTTTTCTTTAAAAATTGAGAGATGGATTTGAATTTAAAATAATTTTTTTTTTAAGTATTTTTTGTTACCAGTGACCGTTGGAGTGGGACCATCAAATAAGTTTTTATAGCGGTTTGAAGGCCTATCGAAATGGAAATTATAGATTCAATAAAGTTCCATTAACTACTTTTCTGAAGCAAAATGTACCTAAAAAAATAACAAGAGAAATATTAATAATTAAAAAGCATGACTGCTAAAAAAACCAAAAAAAAAAAAACAATGCTGACAAACGTTGCTCTTTAATATACGTTAATTAGTAATATAATGTAATTAAAGAGCATATGCGGGTGATGTATACAGTACAACTTTTTTTCAAATCTTTTAAATTTGTTTAAACGTATCCACAGCTTATGGCATTGCCGGTAACGTAAGAATTCCAAAGCAAGGTCATAATTTAAAACGGTTCAGCCATTGAGCTGCTATGGTAGAAAAAACTTACATACATACACCCTAAATACACTACACTTCTTTTTGGGCAGTCGTGTAATAAAAAAGTCATCATTTTTGGGACGGGGTGAATATTAAATAAAGATTTTTGGTTTTGCGATCTCGATAAAAAAACTTCAATTTTTGTAAAAAATATTTTTGCTTAAGTTTCTAATAAATATTTTGAATTTTATTTCGGCCAAAGCACCTCTTTTTTTTTTAATTTTTGGAAAAATTTAATACGTTCATTCCTCTCCAAAGGTTGTACCTGTCCACAAAGTTTTAAGAAAATCGGTCAACGAGGTCCAGTTCACACGTAAGTACGCAAATAGGTCCGTCTGAAAAAAATAGATTTTTTGATCTTAAGAGCATCGGAATAAAAAATATTTGTCGCTGATTATTTATAAGAAGAAGGCGTCGACAAAAATTTCGCTATTAAAAGATCTTCCCCGAAGACCGATGACGGATGGTGATTTATAAAAATTTCTGTTGAAGTTTGGCTATAGATGATTCAGAGGTGCGTTTATGAGAGACGGGTTAGCGTAAAAGAGTCAGTATAGTCGTACCTAACTTGAACATTGAAATAAATACCGAGACCCATCGGGTGTGTTACCGTAAAAACCAAAATAAGATTTAATACTGTGACGGTATCAGAAACTAAAGATCTCCTTCGGGACTGATAAGGTATTTTAAGACTTCCAAACAGAAGTTGGATTCATTTAATTTCGGTCATTTGTGTGAAGAATTTCTTCTGGTAAAATAAGGTTTTTTTTGGATTTTTTTTTATCGGGAAAGACTTAGTCGTTTATTACAGAATTTTTTCCACCCACCGAATTTGAAGAAGCGAATGGAAAAAAATAGAACTGATAGCCTGCAATAATATTATACCTAATGTGAAGAAAGACAAAAACGGTTTTGTTTTATTATGATAATGACAAAACTTACCCGAAGGCATGTACGAAATCGAAGAAATAGAGATGACGTTGAAAGAAGAAACGGTCAGAAAAATACGCGACGATAATGATGACGATAAGGAAGATGTAAATGACGTTTTCATTCCGAAATTAAAGAGGGAAAAACCAGAATCTAAATTATCTAATGAGATCGATATATTCGAGGTGTGTGAGAAAACTAATGAGACTCACATTTTACTTACCAAAGTTTTTATTTTTTCAAACAACAATATTATCCCCTTCAAAGTAGTTCCCTTGGGCAACTATACACCGGCGGAGCCTCGTTGTTCCCACTGCTGGTAGCAGCGCTAGAAGGCTTCAATCGGGGTCGGTCACAGGCTTTTGAATGTTCTTCAGGGTTCCAAAATGACGTCCTTTTAAGATACGTTTCAATTTCGGGAAAAGGAGAAAGTCACAAGGACTCAAATAGGGTGAATAGGAGGGTTGAGGAACCGTAGGAATGCGTTTTGAGGTCAAAGATTCCCTGATGGAAACGGCCGTGTGACACGGGGCATTGTCACGATGAAGCATCCGCTTGTCTGCAATGTCTGGTATCACGCGAATCACTCTTTTCCTGAGCCTTTCAAGGACACCTTTGTAAAACACTCGGTTGACAGTTTGTCCTGGAGGAACAAATTCTTTATGCATGATACCGCTACTATCAAAAAAGCAAATTAGTTTATAAACTAGTTAAAATTTTCCCGCTAAAACGCTCTAAACTGTCATGGCTCTCGTATGACGTCACGCCTTACAAAACAATCGGATGTTTAGTGGAGTGTTTCATGTGTTTTACCATTAGCGTGTAGCGCCTTAATATGAAAGTACTACCATTAAAACTGTATACATGTTTATCTAAGAAACTGTATACAAGTTCGTACGAACTTAATGTTCCGGGTATATTTTACATTTTGCCATCACGCTTTAGCTGCACGTAGTTAATAGAATCATCTCCATACGACGCTCTTGAGGACTAAAATCAAATTTACCCATTATTATAGCTATTTAATTACGAGATACGTTTTTCTTCCGACAAGTAATCTGAAAACAATACGGTGAAAATCCGTTGTATGCCCCCTTAATAGCCCGTCGATCAATAATTAGTTAGTTCTTAGAAGGCACCGCTGATACGCTATATTAAAATATGAAAATAAATAAATAAAATTATAAATATAATCTAACCAAACTTAGCGGACGCTCGCTTCGCTCGTTAACCTTGACTAGCGAGCGTAGGTTAAGTTTGGTTAGGTTATATTTATTGTGGGCATATAACGGATTTTGATTAACAATACTGGTATAGCAGACCGTAATATGAGGTATTACTTACCTAATTCTAAGAAAACGTCAATGTTTATAGTTGTGTACTTTTAATTTCGGGATTCCGCTGAGCAAAATCACTATTTGATGCGAAAAACATTCCTGGCATAACCACATCAATTTTGGGAAAGTTACTGTTGTCGGTTTTTGCAAACCTTGCTTCCATCGCAAAGATTTCCCATTTTAAGACGGAAATTTTTACGAACGCATTTTGTTCAAACCGCCCTACGGCCTACAAGATACTGTGTTTTCACAGAAAGAGATTTCAGTGAAAAAAGACAGCGAACGGGATTCGCTAAAACGGAATGTTGAATTTACTAGTTATTCCTTTTAATAACGAGATTTTTAACAAACCGCACGATAATTTTTACGTTAAACTATCGGAAAGGAAAAATTATCTTAGATGGATATATCAAACGAAAGAAGAGCGAAGATAATCGACTTGAATGAATTCGATTGTCCTTTGGGAAACAATAGATAATCGAATTTCAACAGGACGTACATTTTTGTTCATAAAAACAACTGCGAGCTTAAAAATATGTTTTTATTAAATTCGCGGTGATCGGAAATGCGTATGATGTAACGGATAAAGACGATGCAAGGATCAGAGAATATATCGTACTAGAATTTGCGTTTTCTGGAGCCGACATATTTAAATATTCGTACGTTGCGAAAAGCGTTTTACCGGACAGGTACGTAAACTACATACATGAAATTTGGCATCGTCGTATCTTAAATAAGACGAAGAAATGATAAAGGAGAGAAGATGTCACGAGCATTACCAACGGCGTACTGAAAAAACTGATTTCGACGATTGGGACGGGCCGAATCTGAAGATTTATTAATTTCCAAACTTTTTAGATTATTGAAAAAATAATGATCGTTTAATATATAATATTCCAAGTAATAAAAATGTATTTTATTATCAAATAAATTGTTTTTTTTTTTTGTTTTTTTAAAAATAATTCATACCCCTTCCAGTAAAATGTGTCCCATATGTATTGTAAAATCATTCTAATAATGAATTAGTTTGAATTATATCTTCATTTGAAAAAGATGATGTGGACGGGTATATTTTTCTTATTATTTATCATAGCTGCGGTCTACAGTTCCTCGGTGGAGGGATACCTGTCAGAATGTTTCGGTTATCTTCCCGGTGAAAATAACACTGATATAAGTCCAAGAACGTTGGGAGCAGCGATAAACGGTCTGAAGAATATTATTAGCTACCATAGACGGTGAAATGAATGAAGAAACCGTACGATTAATCCAAAAATTAATACGGGATCTGTTATTCCGTTCACCTTATAAAGTATGACAGTATTTTTGGAATAAACGGGTTTATTTTTCTTCGATAAATTATACCTTTCAAGAAATAATTAGAAAAGCTTTCGATTCTGACTTTTCGTTTATCACGATGTTAATAATCCTGATATTTTTATATTATTTAAAAGATTTACCCCCCCATTTCAAATGAAAAAAGGAAAAATGTATCGATCGTTTTGATGGAAAAGTTCTTACACACGTATACTTTCCTATCAGAACAGTTATAACGCTGAAGCAAACATAAAACCGATTACATTAGAGATTTATTCTACGCTAATTCATAAAATCGGACATACTATGTCTTTAGAGTATTCCAGAGACAGAAATACGGTCTGTTGTTCCTCAAAGAACAACATCTGCGAAGAATAACGTAGAAAAAAATGTTTGTGACTCTGAAGGTTGTGATTTGAAATAATAAAATCAGTTGTTATAAAAATATGTACGGATTTTTAGTATTGATGTTGGTAAAATGAAAAAGTATAATAATAATTCTTTAATAATAATGGATCGGTAAAATATTTTTACCGTCAAATTTTAAAGAAATTATTATCAAAGATCCGCCGATGAAGCGGTCATGACAATCGATACTTTGATTTACATTTTGGATACCGACATACTGAAAATCTTACAAGATTAACAGAAACATATATCTGTTTTAAAAACTCTTTCTTCCAAAGATGTTCGATCACGTTTTAGCACTTTCAAAAGAAAAACTTACTCGTTTTAAGACGGCGATTATTTTGTTGAGACTTATGAATGTTATTTCAGTCGTAAACGGCACGGTCTGATCGCCAGTCTATTCCGTGATTGTAATAAGATTGACGTTGTGTTCCGTTTTAAAAATGGATTATACGTCGTCAAAGATCACTTTTTTTTCTTTACAAATTCAGAGGAAAAGTTGTAAGATATGATAAAATAAGTTTCGATCTCTTTTAACTGAAATTTATAAGAACAATATTTTTTCAAGATTTTAAAGACTTTTGGGATTATAATATGTACCCGAAAAGTTAGAATTCAGTTTTAAACCTCGCTAAACTTCGACGAATTAAAACTTATTTAATTTTTGTTCTTCTTAATCTGTTATACAAACTAAAAAAGAGCCAATCTTAACCGTAGATACCTGAACGGACGTTTTTCACAGAAGTATAATGAGTCGTCTCATTCTTTGATACTAAGTCGGGAGTTCCTCAAGCTCCGATTTTTGGACCTGTCTTATATCTCATCTTCACAGCGGACCTTCTTCTGACACCGGACTGTCACTCTCACTTCGTTTGCCGATGGAAATTTAAACCTAGCTGTCGATGTTGACCCGACTCTGGTTTCACATAAAATAAATTCTGAATTGCACCGGACCGACAGATGGCTATGTAAATGAAAAATTACGGTTAATCAAGCGAGTCGAGTCGCGGGTCATTTGCAACGAGGAGAGGAAACTACCCACGGGTCCACCTCGACAGCATTTTTATATCGCGTATGCTGAAAGAATACGGTTCTTGATTTTCATCCTGAACTGACCCGAAAGGTCCATATCAGGGAACAGAGACAACGACTACATCGATTCCAAAACAGATTACTGAGAAACATAACAGAGCTTCATAAAAAGTAATGAGATCCACGAATGTGATGGTATACGTTTATTCGAGAAGAAATACAGCGATCAGGTACAAAGTATAAATTGCGGCTAAACAACCGCGCGAATTATTTAGCAACTAATTTTCTAGACAATAGTGAAGACATTAGAAGGCTAAAACGACTCAACGTGTTGGACCTTCGTAACTTTTTGCGACTTGAATTGGAGTCGCATCGACTGAGAGTTATCCATCAACTCGTTATTTCACTTCCTTCAAAATTAGTTGTTTTTTTTCGTTATTAATTTTAGTTTTATTTCATTTTTTCTCTCAATGTTTCATCGTTTCTCTTGTTTATCAATCCTTTGATTGTTTTTATTTTGCGTTGAACTACCGATGTTCTCTGACTTAACTTTACGCGTGTACGTACACCGAATATTCTGTACGGCAGTATTAGTATGTAATATTTGAGGAACATCGATGAAAGCCTCTCTATATGTGATTTTATGTGATCATATTTGTTCATGGATGCTTTAATATTGTAACTAATTATAAATTCAATTTTCACACAAAAAAAATTTCTTAATATTTTTCTTTATACATAAACCGCAATTTACAATCAGACGCGCAAACCGATTACAGAAAATATGTTTACACTGTAATACCAGTGCGTTTGGTACCCGAAGTAAACATATTTTGCATTTAATCGGTACGTACTCTTTATCTTCGTCGACAGAGATAAATTTGAATTGAAAAGTTCACAAACAATCACAACATCGAGCGTCTGTTTGCGTCTTCAACGTCCGATCGACGCGGACGAACAGTTCATTCTGACTCATTTAACTCGGAATAAGACAATCTAAATAATGAACTGTTTTGAGTATTCTCATCAGACGATTCAAAAGTTAATATGCTTACTTCTGACTGATACAACCGAAGCGGTGAAGTCTACACAACCACATCGCCGTCAGAGAAATACGGTGCATACAAATCGGATGACTCGATAATCAGTTCACGAACTAGTTCACAACTCGTAATACTTGAGTTCTCAGACTTGTTTATTATGAGCGGCGAACAAACTCGAGCAGGAGACGACTGGATGATACTATTAAATTCCACAGTATGTTTGTCCGGTTCAAAACTGCGATCGATATTATCGTCAACCTAAAACAAAAAGTAGAGTAAAGGACAAAAATAAATTTATAACACATTCAAGTCTAGTCGATTACATCTTATTTACGTTATATACAGAACAAATACATATTTTATTTTAAAAAACAATATTCGTACCACAAAAATATTAAATGATATACTAAATATAAATAACGTTTTTAAAAATATATATATATATATATATATAAACACATCCACACATACAAACATTAAAACTAAGTTATTAAATTGAAAAATCAGGTTACAGTTAAAAATATTTATATATTTCTCTTTAAAAACAGTACTAATATATGCCATTTTCAACATTTTATATAAATGTTACAATTAAAAAGTTATTTATACATATTATATTTACTCGAAATACAATATTTTGTATTTTTACAATACAATACAAAACAAAAGACTATTTTAAAATAAATTTTTTTAACTTAATATATTGTCGCGTGTTTACGGCTCGATCAGGATCCTGAGAGATTGACAGTTGAAAATGTTTATATAATTACAATTTATTGGTTTAAAAACGTAAGTAAAACAAGAAAAATCTATAATAATGACAATAGAAATAACAATAATAGTAAACGACAATCATAAAACAAATAAAAAAAAGTATCTCACAGTAATATTTAGAATAATGACAATAATGGCAACAGTAAAGAATAATAATATTAAATGTCAATAACATAAATGTCAACAATTATAACAAACATAAATTACGAAAAAACAGAATTTAAGTACTCGTCAGGATTTATTTACAGATAGATAAATAATGAAAACCAGAGTTCAGTCCCACTGACAAAAGACATTAGCATGATCGCTAGTCTTAACACTTTTAATCACTAGTCTGTATTAACAACAATAGTACAATAGGTAAGACAAGTATAAAATTCTGTCATTGCAAATACTCTTCTACTTCACAAATAAAACTACCGTAACAGTTTACGGATGAAATTTAGTACATTATCTCTTTCACTTATAGTTTACAATAACTCACCAAACCGTTTCTTGTTTTCGTGTACTGGAATTACTCGTGGCTTCACCTTACTCGAATCGAACCTGCATTCGAAATTCACTCCTTCACTGACCTCCTTGCAGAATACTCTCGCTGACTGACGTCTTTCAGACTAATTCGCAGAACTCACATCGCACAGTTCATCTCGCAGACACATCTGCAGACTCTCATCGTGGAACTGATTTCTATTCTAACTATTCTTCCGCGGAGCAATTATACTCCTATTTTCTTTACCCGCCGGACCGGACCGGACTCAACTCGAAACGTGAGAACAGTCGATCGAGCCCTTTCGTTCCCATACATTCCAAACCTTGTTCCGGTAATTCTTCTAACGGAACGACATGCGTTTATGTGTGTCGGTGAGCAGTATTACAAAAGACGACCTGCTACTTTTACTCAAAGGATTTTTTTAGCCCCTTTCTGGATTTCTCCCGTTATTATATTTTCTACTACTTTCTTCTTAATCGGTAGGAATCCGTTACTCAGGTCTGTTATACCGGTCGGCCTCCGTGGCGCGAGCGGTAGCGTCTCGGCCTTTCATCCGGAGGTCCCGGGTTTGAATCCCGGTCAGGCATGACATTTTCACTCGCTACTTTGTTATTCATCTCATCCTGTGAAGCAATACGTAAAGTAAAAAAAGGAGGGGAAAAAGGTCTGTACGATCTTGTTACAATATAAATAAATAAATGCATTTTTTTAATTTTTAACCAACAATTAAACGTTAGCGACTTATCAGTGTAATGTAACTGTACCGGCAAATGTGTATAGCCTTGAAAAAATTCAAGCCGACAATTCCTGAAACGTGCGGTTAATTGAAACCCGACACGACCAAAGAACACTTGTATCCACGATCTAGTATTCAAATCCGAATAAAAATCTTTATTAGGATTTGATCCTGAGAACCCTCCACTGGAAATCAGCCGATTTACGATGACGAGTTTACTGCTAGACCGACCCGGTGGTTTAGTAAAATTGATCGTTTCACTATAGAAGCGGTTTAATTTTATTGACTGGCCATAATATTTTTTTTTTTTTCACCGATGAATTAATTTACCGCAGAAGCTTACAAAGAAGATTGCACGCGGGAATGTGAAAATGTAAATTTTTAGCGTACAAAAAACGCCTTGCCTGATCGGGATTCGAACCCAGTATCCCCGGATGAAAGGCCGTGACATTACCGCTCCGCCACGGAATAATAACGGAAAATACTTAACATAAAAATGAAAAGTGAATTTTTTTGTGTTAACAGGAAAAGTGAACGCTCTACGTATTCAACAAATAATTTTGTATTGCTAAATTTTCTTACATTTTGTTAACAAATTATATAAAAAAAAAAATTGTTAATTATCTTAGTTTTTACATCGAACAAATTTTATTAATTAAAACATTTAACTGGTGCCTTATTGAGTATAGGTGAAAAGACGTAAACGAAAATAACTCTTGAGATTTTTGTAGTTTTTTTTATTAAGGATTATAGGATAAGGTAAATTGTCTTTTCCTGTTAACTAAATAAAACAAAGTTAGTAGAGCTCTCTAAATACTTCACCCGCTAGATAAGATACAACCTTTTACTGTCACCTACTTCTCAAAGCTGTTAAATTAACAAAACCGTTCGAAATTTTTATTGATAATTGTAACGACGCGCAAAACTTAAAATGCCATAAATCCTTTTTATAGAATATATAAAAATTATAACAAAAAAAAAAAGTATAAAGATTAAAACGATAAAATCTGTTTAATCAGGGCGTTCATTAGTCCAATACGTCTACCGATATGCCCACACAAGCATAATTAAATTCGAACACATCCGCACAGTCATTCGACTTGTACAATTAACTTACAGAAACTTTTTAACAGGAAAGTTTTGGAATGTAATTAGACTTTAACGGATCAATAAATCTCAAAGTTTAATGTAGAAAAAATACTGTACGACTAATAAAAGAAAAAAATTCACATCATCGCTGATTTTAAGCGAATTATTCTAAATATTTGTATAAATAGCGATGAAATTTTCGAAGAAACAACACTGTATAAAAATATTACTGGTTATAATTTAGTTTTGTCAACGTTTAAAACGGTTTTAAAGCAGTTGAAGAACCAAGTTTAAGAAATTAAATAATAGCTTTCTGTTAAGAAAAGAAAACTTCAAAGAAATCTTGTCATGAAATAATTCAATGTTAAAGTAAAAAACAAAAAATGCTTTTCCATTCCTTAAAAAAATTAATAAACTTATATATGAGTTTATTACAAAACATTATTTTTTACTCGAATGCCCAAATGAGCGATATAAAATGCCGAATAGCACAGGCGAAACTAGCCTTCAGTAGGAATATAATTTGCTAACATCAAAAATTAATTTAAACGCCAGGAAAAGATTTTTGAAAGTACGTTTGGAACGTAGCTTTATATGGAAGTGAAACTTGAACGCTCGAAGTACCTGAGAAGAAAAGAATAGAAGCTTTTGAAATACGCTGCTACAGGAGAATATTAAAAAAAAGACGGATGGATAAAATCACAAATGAAGAGCTGTTGCGGCAAACCGATGAAGAAAGAAGCGTTTGGAAAAATATAGTTAATAGAAGAGACAGACTTATAGGCCATATATTAAGGCATCCTTGAATAGTCGCTCGTATATATAAATGTACACTTGAGCTGACAGTGGTTTTGGTGTCAGGGGGATGTGAAACCGGAAGACATGTCAAAATTTTCCGGAAGTCGAATCATGGTGCTCATTACAATAGGTAGGTAGCTTTCTTATGAAATCTACACGAATAATCAGATATTTCACCAAATCTGATGTGGACACTACATCTCTTCTTTGTACGCCTAATTAATTAAATATACATATTTTTAAAAGTATATAAAATTTTACTTCATTAATAACATCTGATATTTTTCTTTTTTTTTATTGTTATTATTAATTGTAAATTTTTTTTACAATCAGTGGTTAATAATTATTAATAAATCAATATATTTGAAAAATAAAAAAAAAATTATAATCTCATTTGAACCGATGTGCCTTCCCCTTGTACGATCCAAATATTTCATTAATTCAAATTTTATTTGGCTATAACTGTGGAACCGACGAAATTAAGAGCCACTTATGATAAATCATTGAAAAGCTCTTAACGAGGGCTTATTACTACAATTAAGAAAAAGTCAAAAATTCAATTTTTTTGGATTTTGGGATTTTTAGTCCACTCGATTGCAATGAAAAGGGAAGGTGCACAACTAGATGATTCAACAGTCCTAAATCTAAAATTTCAACATTCTACGACTAATCGTTTTTGAGTTATGCGAGATACATACGTACGTAGAGACATCACGCCGAAAGCAGTCAAAATGAATTCAGGGATGGTCAAAATGGATATTTCCGTTAAAATCTGAAAACCGGAATTTTTTTTGGAATTACAATACCTCCTTTACTTCGTACAAGGAAGTAAGAAATTTTCCCCACAATTTGGGAGAAGTTCCTCCCTTCGAAATCGGAAAAAGCTATCTTTTTATACAATGTACATTTTTAACCTTTTTTTTTATCGTCTTCCTAGACGAAGAAAACCAAGAAAAAAATATTTCGGGGCAAAATTGGGGGTGAATAAACCGATCCAAGTTAAAAAATATTTTTTTAGTTTTAGAATTTTTTAAAACTTTTTATGACAATAGAATTTCATCATAATTCACGCCTACAAAAAAAAAAAAAATTAGTTAACTTTCATTTATCATTGTTTTTTCAGTAGGTAATAAATAACCAATGTGAGGTAGTATTACAACTTTGTTGTAACCATTTTTTTTTTTTTTTTTTTTACCGAATCGTTTCGTTATATTGGGTCAACATCTCTCGAGGAATTCTATATATTTATTAACTTCAAGTCTCTATGTCAACCCGTTCTTGGAATTTATTACGCCGAAAGAGGCCGACGTAAATACGTAAATCAGATCTCAAAATTTCATAGTCCTTTGATTCAGAAAAATTATTTACCTCAATCGGTCATTTTTAATCCTATAATACAATACTTTCCCGAAAAATTATATTTTTTTAACTTCTCAACTTACACGTTAAAAATTAATAACAAACAAAGTTTAAAATTACAATTTTTAAGTATTTTCTTTTTCACAAAATTATTTAAGTTTGATACCAAAGAAATTAAAAAAAAGAACATAGATATTTACACGTTAAACTTAATTTTCAAAAAAACTTTTAAAAGAAAATTGTTTCTAACATAGAAAACATAACAAATTGTTGTTTGATAAACATGAAAAAAAAAATTTACGAGAAAAAACTGCAATTGATTTTTACGTTTAATTATTTTTTCCATTAGCTTATTTCTTCTTCTGTTTAACTTTCATTCTGTTTTGTTACATTTATTTTTTAATCTTTTAAAATTAATTTTTAATTAAAATTTAATTTTCACGTTTCTTTCCGCACCGTTTCAAAAGGTTTAGTAATTTTAGAGACGGTCGATAATTTTCTGATATTGACATCAAGTAGAGCTATAAACTTTTATTTTTAATTTTGACTTCTGAGGTACACCCAGAAAAACTTGTTCTTCGTACTTCGGTATCGCCAAGGCTCTAAACCTTATAGACAAGTGTCCATTCTATATAACACAAACAAATTAACATGAAAAATAAAAATAAAGAACAGAATACGTTGTTAATTACATGAAAAAAAGCCGACAACACAGTTGCAGGACTTTCAAGTCACGCGGTTTTTTTCTGATGCACGGCTTACACGCACAACTTAATTTATCGTTTTATTTAAACATAATATTTTTTTGTTTATTTGATTCGATGATTCTAACTAAAGCGCGTACGCATAACGTATTTAATTCGCGCGAGTATGGCGGTACTAGCGACCGATTTAAATATTATTCATTTATTTAATTCTATCGCTCACCTGTGACGTCATAACATAGCAGACGACTTTTTCTTTCTTTTTCTGTTTAGCCTCCGGAAATTACCGTTCAGATATTACTTCAGAGGATGATATGTATAAGTGTAAACGAAGTATAATCTTGTACGGTCTCAGTTCGACCGTTTCTGAGATGTGGGGTTAATTGAAACCCGATCACCAAAGAACACCGGTATCCACGATCTAGTATTCAAATCCGTATAAAGGTATATAAATTCTTATACTAGAATTTGAATGCTGGAACTCTCGACTTCCAAATCGGCTGATTTGGGAAGACGCGTTCACCACTAAACCAATCCGGTGGTTTGCTGGAGGCGACTGCAGCAACCGTACGTCAGTGCTACACTAACGCTCCCTGTGGTGAGAAGGGATACTATTAACGCAGTATACCCGCTTAGCTACTAGTTTATGTACAGAATTTTTTAGAGTGAGATTGAGATTTTTCAAATTTTTTTTGGGGGAAATATTATTTTTTAATTAACAAATGCGTCTAAGAAAGGTAAGACATTAATTATGCGAAAGCTCGCGATACTGAGCCTGATACCTTCCTCTACAGCCTCACCCCGTTGATTTTTTAAGTTGAGAATTTAATTGCATTAAAAGAAAAACCAAACAAATTTCTGTATTACTAAGTTTATAATAAAATATTAATAATTATGACAATTATTTTGTGGCGTCGTAGAAATATATATTAAAATCGTAAAAAAAGAATTTAACTGTCTGTTGCTTTAAGATTACCAGATATTCTAGATATTTACAGGTCTGAGGTTAGCCATCGAAATACTTCTTTGTTAAACAGCTTTACCATTTGTCAAAGGTTTTATTTCTTTTGGTAACACATTATATAAACTGGGATCAACAACTTTCAATGACTTTCTACCGAATAAATTATTATATTTACAAAGAAATAGATCTTTATACCTAATTTGATAAATAATATTTTTTTTTACTTCAAAATTCGTTTTTTATATGGATCATACGTAACGATATTAATTGATGAAAAACTACAGGTGATAGCGTTGATAGAACATTAAAATAGTTTCTCCTTCATATCTTCAAATCGTTACACAGAATTATTTTAATTTAAATTCTCTATTTTGAGACCTTAAATTAATTTAAAAGAATTTTGAAAGTATATGTTTGGAGCGTAGCTTTATATGGAAGTGAAACTTGGACGATCGGAGTACCTGAGAAGAAAAGATTAGAAGCTTTTGAGATGCGGTGCTATAGAAGAATGTTAAAAATCAGACGGGTGGATAAAGTGACAAATGAAGAGGTATTGCGGCAAATAGATGAAGAAAGAAGCATTTGGAAAAATATAGTTAAAAGAAGAGACAGACTTATAGGTCACATATTAAGGCATCCTGGAATAGTCGCTTTAATATTAGAGGGTCAAGTAGAAGGAAAAAATTGTGCAGACAGGCAACGTTTCGAATATGTAAAACAAATTGCTAGAGATATAGGATGTAGGGGGTGCGAGATTGTTAACACTGCCAGCGATCTGGCAACGCAGTGTCTACCGGTCTGTGCTAGACCGGTTTGTTCATCCCTTCCACATGCTCATTACGAGTTTCAACTCCGTTCAGTCAACACATTATTTTTGACAGCGCCATCAGTGAAATTGTGTTTTTGTTGTGCGTTACGAAAATGGAGCATCGGAATTTAGAGCGACGTTGTGCGATCAAGTTTTGCGTTAAACTTTGGGAATCCGCAAGTGTAACCTTTGAAAAGTTGAAAAAGGCCTATGGGGAACATTGCTTATCAAGTGCACAAGTTTTCCGCTGGCACAAATGGTTTTTGAAATGCCAACACGTTGATAATCAACCTCGCTCAGGGAGATCTTCTTCAAGGGAACTACTTTGAAGGGGATAATATTGTTGTTTGAAAAAAATAAAAACTTCGGTAAGTAAAAAGTCAGTCTCATTACTTCTCTCACACATCTCGTATACGGAAATGGAACGACTAGCACTAGATAGAGAATCTTAGAGAGCTGCATCAAACCGTCAAATGAATAAAGACAAAAAAAAATTTAAGACCAATTAATTTTTTCAGTTAAATAATTTGCTGTTGACCCCACACTTCAACTCCGTACCTAATTAACGATTAAAACCTTGATTTATATAACAAAATCATTATTTTTGAAGGTAATTTACCACTAAGATGATAAAATTTACTAAAATTAACCGAATGAATTTTTTTTAGTACATTTTTTATATGATTATAAATTATTATTTAATTTAGCATGTAAAGTAGTTTCTAAATATTTAAATTCCTCTACGTTTTGCAAAATTTTACAATCGCACCTGTTATCATTCATAGTATAATTAGTCATGAGCTTTGATTATCGAAAGCTTACCGATTGGTTCTCAAGTGAACCTCAACCGTTTTATCCTCATTTGCAAGTTTAACTTTCTTGAGTTCACTATAAAGTGGACTCATGAAAGGTGTCTTGTTTTATAAAAAAGAATTAAAATTTTCCTGAAGACGTGATTCAGCTATTTCGAATAACTATCATTCGTATACCTGAAGACACTCAGATACTGCAACTATCCTATAACGAGAGCCATTAATGCAAGAATTATAAGTAAGTAACGACACTACGAAACTTGGTGATAGTCGTAAACCAAACTTCGCAAGAACAGCGATTACCGTACTTTTTCTACGGCTGAAAAATATTGGAATTTTTTATTTAAATCAACGATACAATACATTGTTTACGGATTTTTTTTTTAATTTTTCAAAAAATTTCTGCGGCAATCGATTATATATTGATAATAATTTCTAATTTATCTTACTGATAAAATTTCACTTAAAATAGAAATGTACTTTCAAATTAATCTCCGCTTGCTAACTACTAAACCGAATTTAAATGAAAATAAAACCGGTAGATATATTAAACAATACCCGCTTCTGATTAGTTAGCGGTTAAAATATCAGGCTTTTGATCGGTCGAACATTTGTATCATAAAGAAAATATGTTTCATAATAACCTTCATTATGACATTAGTTACATTAGGTAATTCAAACGTTATAATACAGCCGTAGAAAAAGATTTATTAATAATCAAGCTTTTGTGTGACGTAATGCTGTTTTAAACAAGAAATAAAATTCGAAATCACGTAAAGTAATTATATTTTAATTAAAATACAAAAAGAAACAACTTAAAACCTACTAATGAGAAAAATAATTACACCACCTTCTTAACAAAACATAAGTGAGTTCAATTATTTATTATTTCAAATTTTAGTTTTTTTTATTTTACATTTAAATAACATTAAATACTCGCAAACAACGAACTACAACATGGAAATATGTCAGTTTTCTTAAGAAATATGTAAGCCGATAAAATCATGTACGTAAATCTTTATGGAAAATTCTAATTTCCGTTTTTCTTATATTATCAGATTCATTAGCTCATTTATTCGTTGGGAATCGATAAACGGTTTTAACACGAAAAAATAAGTTAAGACCGGACAATTCTCAAATAATAATAATAACCGGAAAAACTATCTACAATTACAAATCAAAAATAATAATTATTCTTACTGGAAGGAATGAAAACGAGTTATACCATCCCTTAGAAATACGTATTAGCCTGAACCTACATATACCGATATAATAACGCAGCTACCAGTTCCGTAATAGTAATTAATGTTGATAATTATTATAGAGTCTAGCGATGACGATGATGATGATGATGATGCGATGTTAGGTAGTATGCTCTTCCCTAACATTCGCCCTTCGCATAACCCCCCCCCCCAGACCCCTTGGCATCAAACAAATGCTCTATCCTCACCGGTGTAACTCATTAATGATGGCCTAAAATCAATCACCATTCCTCCTCTGTCGCCCCTCTCTCATTCTCATTATTGTCTGTTCCTCTTTGCACCTACAAAATAACAAACGGTTATAAAGCTTCATTAAAAAAACAAAACTCGCTCCGCTTTCTACGCTTTACACCCTCAAAAATTTCCCTCTCGATCGTACTGCTATTACAAACAATATATATATATCTGAATCGCATCTTGACTATAGGCTATAATTTAAAAAAAAAAAATTTAACATTAAATTAAAAATCCGTAGACTTAAACGGGTGACAATTAGCTGTTTAATCAGATATTGAGTTGAAAAGCGAAGAAAACAGATGGTTTTACGTACCATGTCATTTATAGGCTCAACGAGGTACGTTTCCGAATTTCAGTCAGAACAAACAACATACCGTTTCAGCTAGAAGTACGAATATAACAACTATTTGGTTCTCGGCTCGTGAAATTATTTCAGATAAATTTCATTCGAAAATATAAACATAAATAACTGAAACGATGCGCTTAAGATAAAATTGTATTAACTTCCAATGAAAATCTGACATCCTGACCCCTGTAGGAGAAGACACCCTCCGACAACCCCCTCCGTTCCGAACCCTTATGGGTTTTCTTTATGGAGGTCATCTTCGAAACCTCGGCTTTTGACATATTCCAGTCCTCCTCGGCCAGGATGCCATCGATGCTAATGACACGAGTGACATTTCCATCGGTGTACTGCTATTTAGGGAACTCAAAACAAAACACATCTCACCGAGTCTTAAGCAAGACTGAAAATACCTAACAAAGGAATCGAATTACCTACCCTTAGAAGGTAAAAGTGAGTTCAACACACGACACGAAACAAAAAAACTTACGCGGAACAAAAACATAATTTATAAAACAAAAAATCAAGAAAAATAGAATCCAAGAAAAATCTTACCAGATTTTATCTCGGGATCTCAGGATCGCTGAGATCCTCTCAGCAACCCTTTCCTTTGCTAAGTACACTGTAAAACTCTCCACTATTGCCCGTTCGGCCTGGCTCCTCCAGTTTACACGGAGATCCAACGCCGACCCGATAAGACCAAGCCGACAGATGGTCTCCGTAGGGATTAACTCGTATTTCGAGCGCTCATAAAGAGCATGGTGGTGTCGTTCAGTTGTCCACACTGAGGACACATCCCAGAATCTACCGGGCCAAATTTCTGCAGTCCGTTCCTAAAAGTACCATGGCCGGAAAGAAATTTCGTCACATATTTATTAGGATGCACCTAAGAGGCGTCCCGCAAACCAATAATACTTGAATCGATCCTTTCGTGGGTGACTTTTTAATTTTTAAAGATAACGCAATTTATACTGGCCGATTAATAATATGCTCTGGGTAAAAATGGCCATACCTTGGAACAGGTTTTAAGATTTCCTTTTGATGAGCTTACTAATATAATAATACGGTTACTTTGAGGTTTCATTTTTCACTACTTTCCCTTACCCTTGACTTCTTCTTTCTAAAATTCATTTTAGAAAGCCGATCCGACTGGTTGGTATTGCGCCACCCAGGGGAGTGTCTGATAAACTCTAACGAGCCTCTCCGCCTACCGGCTGAACGTCCGGCATGGCAGGTCGGCTCGCCGGTGTCAGCTCTTTTGAGTGATTTTCTGTTTGCCCATTTGGAAACCTCGAATAGCCGTAACGTGGCACCGGGTCTTTTCTTACTCTTCTTCTTCATCAGGACCTATCTAAACCCTTGGAGTCCTCAGTGGATCATTGAGAACGACACACCTCAGCGTGCAGTCTCTCAACACTGAGGCTGTCCACCCTACCATATTCTACACTAGTAACCTAGTCGCCTTTCATCTATATCCTTTTCTGTTAATACTGCTGCTATAAATTCCGTAACCTTCTTCCAGTTTATTTCGCTCCTCAACATGTGCTCTAGGACCTCTGCTGGGCTCATACCTATTATGCCACAGTTCCTCCTTTTAATTGCCCACCTCTCGCAGCAGAAAAATGTGTATTCTGCATTGTCAATTCTCTCACAGTACACACATTCTGGACCTGGGCTTCTTCCAACACGATGGAGGTACTCGTTGAAATTGCCATGACCTGTAAAAAACTGCGCGATATGATAATTTAACTCACCGTGTTTCCTGTCTAACCGTAGTGCCAGATCTGGAATCAGCTCCTTCGTGCGTCTGGCTGGTCCATCCTCCTGCCATCTATTTTGCCATCTATGTCTAAGTCTATCTTTTGCTTCGTTTGCTTCGAGGCCTTGCGCCCTCTCAACTCTATTTAGGGCCATTAAGTCTATTGGTGGCACCCCAGACAACACGCACAACGCCTCATAGGAGACCGTCCTGTAAGCTGAAACAACCCCCAGCAACAGCCTCCTATGAGTATACCCTGGTGAGAGGATGTGTTATTCCTATAAATTTAGATTTATTTCTACAAAATTGAAATCTTAGAATGAATTTTTCTTTAATAAATTGCTTTTTTCCCCTTTTCCATAAGCTAACTTTACGCTTAGACTGGGATTGATTAAAATATATTTCACATTTTAGTAATTTTTTTTTTTAATACATCGGTAGAATTATTCATTTTATCGAATATTATAAGTATTCTTTTAATATATTTTTTTAATAACTAAAAAAATAATTACTTAATATATTATTTTTCTTCATTATTATTTATTATTATCGCAGTTCAAAAAGCTATAAAAATCATAAATGAAAAAGAGAGTAAATAAATAACCTCAAACTATTTTTACTTCGTTGAACGAAGTAAAAGAAGTATTGTGATCGTGAAAAATTTCGGTTTTCAGATTTCGACGGAAATATGCATTTTAAGCATCCGTGAATTTTGACTAGTTTCGGCGTGACGTCTGTAGGCAGGTATGTGTCTCTCATAATTCAAAAAACGATTAGCTGTAGGATGTTGAAATATTGGATTTAGGACTGTTGTAACATCTAGCTGTGCATCTTCCCTTTCGATTGCAATCTACTGAACCAAAAAACACGGACTTTTTTTAGCTGCAGTAATAAGCCCTCATTAACAGCTTTTGAACGATATATTGTGTTACTTATTTTCATCGGTTCCAGAGTTATAGCCAAATTAAATCTTAATTAATGAAATATTTGGATCTTAGAAGGGGAAGGCACATTAATTCAAATCGGACTTCATCTTCTTATTTTTATTTATGTATTGTTTATTTTTAATTAAATATATTGATTTATTAATAATTATTAACCTCCGACTGAAAAAAAGTGTTTAGAAGAAATAATAATTCAATAACAACAATTAAAAAAAAAAAAATGTAAAATATCAGAAGTTATTAATGAAATAAAATTTTATGTACTTTTCATTAAAAAAAAAACATATATGTAATTTAATAAGCGTAAAGGAAGTCATGTGGTGCCCACATCAGATTTTTTTAGACCGAATATAAGCTTACAAACAATCATTTCGAGGAAACGGAAACTTATTTCATTTTCCATATATATTTAGAAAATCGGAAAATATATTTACAGCCGTAAAGATAATTTCATTTTTTGTTTGTTTTTTTTTTTTTATTTACGACGTCGGTAACCTAAATTCAAATTCAAATTAGAGAAAATAATGAAAATTATTTACGAATATTTCCTAACATTTAATTTCGTGTATTTATTTATTCTCGCTTCGTCGTTTCATTAAAAAGTAAATTTATTTCTAATTTCATTTCTACGGAAACTGTAATATATTTCTATAAAGTAAAGTCTATTTCAATAAAATCATAAATAAAGTTATAGTAAATGCACAGCTTTTCATCCATTACAAACATCATCGTCATAATATTACGAGTAAATTAACTCTACATTGTTCCAAATGATACAGGTGAAACATAGACTTTTAACTCGTTCACACTCGCTTCATGCATATGAATTGATTAACTTGAACGAAAGCTATCCGTTTACTCACTCAACTTTCTCCAGTTTAAGAGAGTTTCAGTGTCGAATATATGACAATTTTCAGGAAATGTTTTAACACTAACATGTATTTTCATAAATACGTCCAAACGAATAACATAAATACAAGACCACTAGTTTATTTATATTGTCTTTTAACCCATATATATATATATATATATATATATATATATATATATATATATATATATATATACATACAGACACACATACACATATAGTACTCTTGACGTAGGATTTTCACCGTTAATCTGATTAGATTTTATAGTAAAGTTTCGGTAGAATTACAACACGATCAAGTTAACTTCTAATGCGAGTCGAATGGACAGACGACGCAGTAGTAAATCGGAAAGTACACTCGTTTCACATTAACTCAAGACCTCAATAAGGATTAACAAATTACCCTGGCGTTTAAATTACATATTACTAAACTAACTTTGTAATAATATTCAAACTATTAAAGCCCAAATAGGATATATAATCAATAGAAATGTAAGGAATCATAAAAATGTAGTCCCAAATTAATTTTAAAATAACCAAATAAATAAATTATCCTATCCTACTAAACAGAATTTGGACGTGTGTCTGTGTGTGCGTCTCCTTTAGCTTAACAGCGGAATATACCGATCACAAGCGGAAAATCCCGATTGGTTAGTACATGTCTTCTGGTGGTCAGGTGTATACTTGTTATATTATTATATATCAGTACATCGCATATATATATAACGAAGTTTTGGGAAAATTTAGTACTTTTTAACCGGATTCAAATTTTCGGACCAAAATCGCAAATATCTCGAAACCGGTCAGTCCTAGCGCTCTGAAAAATTTTCTCAACCCCCTGGACGATACCTCGTTTTCTCACAGTAGTACCCGTCGGATGATAATATTTTCAAGTACCCGTTCAAAAATTGGGGAAGGCGTGCGACCTTAATATTTCGACAACCGCTCGATTGATTTTCATGATTTAAATGTCGAATCTTTCAGCAAGTCGTGCGTTAACTGTTTAATGCATCGGGTAGACTCTTTATCGACCGGATCTTGGTTATCCGGAAATTAAATCGTTTAGCCCTATGTTTTGGTTGTAGTCGCCTGCCGTAAAACGTAACGATCCGATCTTTCGATAAATACGCTAAAACCTTTGCGCTAGCGTAGCTGTAAAGTATAAACTTATGAAGACTAAAAGGTAAACAATATGTAAAAAAAACTTTTTATAAACTACTCTTATATTGAATGCACTGAAAAGTTGAAAATAAAAAATATGTAAAAAAAAAATGTTTTAAAACACCACTCTTAAATAAAACGCATTAAAATGTAAAAAATAATGTTAGGATGGTATCTCAGAATGGATTTAACAACAAGCTTTGGTGGTGATATGTAAGATTATGTAAAAATCATAGCTTCATATTAAAAATTTGATATTTTTGCCAATTTTTTCTTATGCGTGTTGAATGGCCTATGGCCTAAAGAGTGAGGTTCAAACGCGCATAGCGCGTTTGAACCTCACTCTTCTTTGGTCAAAAAATTGACCAAAACATCAAATTTTTAATTTCGAGCAATGATTTTCACATAATTGAAAATGTCTGTGCCACAAACTACTGAGCCTCGAAACAGTTTAGCGACAAATATCCTAAATAACTCCTAGAGCTTATCTAACAGCGTGAGCGGATTAAGAGTGGTGCCATACACAACCGGCTTACGTGTCCCAACAGCTCGCTTGTCATAAATTTATTAAAATGGGTAGGCTCACCCCGGCAACTACTAAAAATATATATGACATCCATAAATTAAAATTTACTTTGTCAAGAGAGCAATTCGCTGCCACGCCTAGCGCTGAATACCAGCAAGTACCTGTACACCATATTAAAGCGCTTGGAGCCCTAATTGGCTGGTGGTCAGCCATATATCTCAAGGTTAGCTTCCCGCTGCAGTGCGTTAGGAGTCATTCCCTTAAGTAAACTACTGATATCGGTTGAACATAGCGACCGCATCAAGGAATTCCCACACGGTCCGACAATGCGGCTCTCGCCACATTGACTCGCCGCTTGTGAACGGCCAATTTTCCCTCTGACCTCCGAGTTCCAGGGTGGCCCGGTCTTTGGCCTCCCAAGAACAGGGTAGTCAAAGATCAGGTGTTCATTTGAGTGGACCTCCTCGCAGACGCACAGCTCATCGGCTGCCAGGCAAAACCGAAACAGATATTGGCTCAAACTAACATGGTTTGTGAGCACCTGGGCAACCGTTGCCCTTAAAAACGAACTCGAGGCGTATCATCCCCCCAGATCCCATATAAGCTTGTACAAGGATCTTCTCTTAGTCGCGGTGTCCCGTTCCAGCTGCCGTGTTTCCATCGCGAGGTTCTGTAGCCTCTTCCGCAGGTGGGAGATGGGCAATTGAACGACGTTTAGATCCGGTTCATTGTGATCACCGTTCCGTTCCGCTACTGGCCCGGCCCGAAACCGCATCCTAAATACCTCGGCCTCCCGGTCCCTTCGCAATCTCCACATGGCTGCCCGAACTTTCACCACTAAATCGATTGGGAGAGCCTTTACCAATACGGTGGTATCGTTGTAGGAGGTTGTTTTAAAAACACCAGTGCATACTATTAATGCACTGCGCTGGCACTCCTTAAATTCTGAAGAAGTGCTCATAAGTAGATCGAGGTGTTAGGAAAGGATGCTGCCTCTCACCGTTACCGTTCAACATTTACATTGAAGATATGTTGAAGTATATATCGGCAGAAAGAAAAGAAGGAATAAGTATAGGAAGACAAAAAATAAGACGCTGATGTTATGATAATTCTAGCCGATGGCACATACGCGCTTCACAAATAATTAATAGCCTTGAAGGAAGGCACGAAAGAGTACGAAATGAAACTAATACAAGAGAAACTAAAGTAATGAATGCAAACAACAAAGATGATTCAGCGGTAATGCGAGGTGAAGTTGGAATAGAAAAAGTATAAAATTACACATATCGGGGATTATGAAGACAGAGGACTAAAAGAGCTTATTGAAAATAAAAGGAAGAATAACGATGGCAAAACTATCCTTCAGTAACAAGCGGATATTACTATGACGTAAAAGACTGGTCTTAAGAGTTAAGGAAGAGATTAGCCAAGTGCTACGTCATAGAGAGCCTTATTGTATGGAAGTGAAGCGTGGACGATGAGTAAGACGGAGACTTTTGAGATGTGGAGATGGAAAAAGTAAGATAAAGTAGTAATGAGGAAGTAATGAACAGAATTAAAAAAAGATGACATATATATAGCTCAGTGGTAGCGTCTCCGCCTTTGATCAGGATATCCCCCGTTTCGAATCCCGGGCTGGCGTAGCATATTTCATAGCTAAACAAAAGTTCCGTTTCCTATTTTCATGCAGAAGTTTCGATGCTTATATGGAGAATCAATCATAAAAAAATCTGATGTGGACACCATATGACTTCCTTGTGCGCCTATTTAATTACATGAAAAGTACATAAAAATTTATTTCATTAATAACTTCCGATATTTTTTCATATATATATATATATATATATATTATTTTTATTGCTATTGAATTATTATTTATCGTAAAAGCTTTTACAATGACAGGTTACTAATTATTAATAAATCAATATATTTACATTAAAATAAAAGTTAAAAAAACAAAAAAAGGAGATGAAGTCTGATTCAAAACGATGTGTCATTCCGTTGTAAGATCCAAATATTTCGTTAATTAAAGTTTTATTTGTCTATAACTCTGGAACCGATGAAAATAAGTACCGCTTATGATATATCGTTGAAAAGGTCTCAATGAGGGCTTATTACTGCAGTTAAAAAAAAGTTCAAAATCCAAATATGTTTTTTTATTTTGGCTTTTTTTATTACAGTCGATAACAACCAAAGGAGAGGTGCACAGCTAGATGTTACAACAATCCTAAATCCAAAACTTCAACATCCTACGGCTAATAGTTTTTCAATTGTGCGAGATACATACGTACGTACAGACTTCACGTCGAAACTAGTCAAAAATGATTCAGGTATGGTGAAAATGAATATTTTCGTTGAAATCTGAAAACCTAAATTTTTCCCGATCACAGTACTTCGTACAAAAGAAATAAAAAGAACCGTCTAGGACATGTAGTTAAGAGGAAATGGAATTTTTAAAACCGCATCGAAAGAGTCACTACGAAGAGAAAGAAAGCAAGAAAAAAAAAGATAAAGTTAATAAATGAGGTGAGGACTGAATAATAAAAGGGGTCAAAAGAGAAAACTTGGTATAGAAAAAGATGGAGAAACAAGTGGAATAAGAAACCTGCCGCCAGGTAGAACACTAGATGATAATCTTAAAAGTTGGCAATTTTTAATTTAAATCCGCTGTTATTTATTTATCAGCTTTTTATATATTAAAAAAATATATATTAATTATAAATAATTAAGCTAAGCATTTTCTAAATAAAAAGAAACAAATTATTTGTCCGATTACATTTCCATAATTCAGAAATGAATTTTTAACTTATAAAAAATTCTAATCCTGAACAAGATTCGAACTCTGAACTTTTTGGATAAAAGGCAGAGATCTGTCGGAAAGGTCAATAATGTATTTTAAAAAAGTGAGCGACGCTAAAAAATCCAGAAATAAACTAAAAACAACTAAAGATCTATTGAGTCTTGCTAACTTTGTTTTAACTAAAATAAACGAATATATATATATATATATATATATATACAGTAATTATAAGAATATTAATTTTGCGTTAAAACTTTAACAGAAGCATATTATAAACTTACCGCAATGGCCACAGATATTAACGTCGCTTTTGTGACCTTAGTTGTAAAGCTCGATTCAGTTGCTTTTTTTAATAATTGAAGTTCACCATTATCGCTTGTTTCTTATACAGTATTGCAAATTACCTTTAAACATTAATTTCCTTTTTTAAAATTCTTATACCGCATTTATGTTTTAAAAAAAGAAATCCTATTTAAATAATTTCGAAAATTACTCTATAAAAAAATTTCCAATAATTTCTATCAGAATTAATTTTTGCAATTATCAGACCGCGTTTTGGTTATTTTATCTATAATTTAATTTTTAAATTCTTTATCGTTGTATATTTTACATAAACTCGAATCGATCTCATAACTGAGGAACGAGGAATTATCTAAGGAAATTACAAACCTTTTTCCAGACACACGTCAGAGGCTTCGGAACGGAACGCAAGGATGTCGGAGGGTGCAATACCCTCCTACTCTTCGCAGTATATGGACTCGCGTCCTTTGCTGCTGAGTGATTCTATCGTACTGGCGGGGTTTATTAATAGGAGATGGCGTTGATTCGGTTTGTGAAGTTTGGAATGCGTTCCGATCCGATGGAGGGTTTAACGGGAAGGACCCGACGGAACGGTGTGCTAATAAGCTTATTTTCCGTGACGCGCTCCCTTTCAGCCTAGAGTGTGCTGAAATCCTTTATTTAAGGGGTCGTCCTCTATTAAGGAAAGGACCCCGGAGCCGATTTTGGGCCTGGACTTTAACATTTACTTAATTTAATTTGTTTAGAATTAAAGAAAATGAATTTTGGCTGGATTGCTCTGAGCGTTGCGCCCCAGAGCTATCTCGGTCGGTAGGGAAGTGGATTCGGGATGGCTTTGATGGAATATGATGTTTGTTGTCGTGTCTCTCTCTCAAATCTTCATACTAACCTTGTTAGAAGCCGGTAAGTTCTGGAGAGAACTAGACCGGCGAGACAGTTGTCTTCTCTTCTTTCTTAACAGAGGCTTCGTGAACGAATAAGCTACTAATAATGCCGCAACGTGAAACGGCATGGACTGTTGTAAACGGAGGAAGGGGAAAAGGCATTAGTGAGCATACGCATGAAAAGCTACTACTCGTTCTAAAAGTATTAGGCAAGTAAACGCAGTGTTAACCGCTTATCAGACTGCCAGTTACTATAAAATCAAGTTCGAGTGTAGTGTAGTTATTCTGTTTCCATTACTAGCGTTGTGTTTTGTTTTTTTACTGTCACTCTTTGTATACGTAGTTAATTTAAGAAATACTTACCTGTAGTGTTTTTATTTTTTTAATTTTTGTTTTGCAATTACGCAACGTTTTAAGTTCGTTTTAATAATTACGATAGAAAAAGGTTGGAACGTTCGAAAATGACCTAAAACAATTCACAGCTCTGAAAGAGAATTAAACGCTCACATCATAGATTGTTGCAAAGAAGAGAAAAAATTAAACAGACTTACGATTCCATTAACTAAAGCGATCTAACGAGCAGTAAAACACTACAGAGTGTCACGAAAAACTGTGACTGCTATAAATAAACGTTTGTACTAGTAAAAATAAATCAATAACCCCTGAGAAAAAAAGGAACCGTTCTCATTACAGTAACACAAACATCGATAATTTTGATCTGGACGTTATTAGAAATATAACTGAAGATTTCTATCTCCGATGAAATGTTGTACCGAATATTTTAAAACTTCTTCCGACGTTTAAAAAGTGAATCGGATTTAAATGAAAAAGAACCAATCTCCAGAAAATTTTAACCGAAACGGGCTTTAAATGGAAGACCTGTGCTTCCAAACGTAAGCGTTAGTGGAAAGACAAGACCGTAATTAATTAAGATGTATATATTTACATGAAATTAGGGAAGTTAGAACGAAGCAAAGAAAAATATATTTTTCAGATGAAACTTGGGCCGATTTTGATTTAAATTTTCAAAAACGTCGACAAAGTAAAAATATCTTGGGGACACATAAAACTACCAGTGCGTCCAAAGATATAATCATCGTTCACATACGGTCTTCTGAAGGGTTTGTTAAAGGTGCAGAATTAATATTTCAAGCAGACTTTACATCTAGTGATTACCACGGGCAAATCAATGCGGCAAATTTCGAGACGCAAATAAAAGAGAAAGTAATACCAAATTTAAAACAAGCAAATGTAACCATGGACAACGCGTCGTAACATGTAAAACATGCAAATAAAGTGCCGGGAAAGTCATCTTTAAAAGGTGACATGATCGACTGCTTCAGGTACAATTAGGTTCGTTGTGATGAGAAACTGAGGAAAGTTTACCTATTTCAGTCGATTCAACAACTAAAAATAATATTAGAAAGTATTAATATATAATAAACGATTTCTTTTTATTTTACACGGATGATGAAATTATAATACCTGATATACACTAAAAATATGCGATTATATTAATGAGCCAATAATATTATCCAAAAACAAATACAATGAAATTGTAAATTGTACGTAAGAGTCTAGCAGATTTCATTTCTTCCAACCCACCGCGTTGGTCTAGCGGTGAATGCGTCTTCGCAAATCAGCTGATTTCGAAGTCGAGAGTTCTAAGTCCTCTAAACAGTTACTTTTATACGGATTTGAATACTAGATCGTGGATACCGGTGTTCTTTGGCGGTTGGGTTTCAATTAACCTCACATCTCAGAAAAGGTCGACCTGACATTGTACAAGACTACACTTCATTTGCACTCATAAATATCATCCTCTGAAGTAATATCTGACGGTGATTGGCGAAGGCTATACAGAAAAAAGATTAAGAGATATCATTTCTTCTGCTCAAAAAACAGAAATTTCTGTAATATAAATAAAACTGTTTTTAACAAAATAATATTGATATAAAAAAAGGTAAGAAAGTACCTTCTATTACCAAAATATCTTATTAATTTAGAACCTTATTAAAAAAAAAAAATACATAATAAATATATGTAGTAC
This sequence comes from Lycorma delicatula, assembly GCF_047948215.1. Classification (NCBI taxonomy): domain Eukaryota; kingdom Metazoa; phylum Arthropoda; class Insecta; order Hemiptera; family Fulgoridae; genus Lycorma; species Lycorma delicatula. The sequence continues at coordinate 7,742,069 of NC_134467.1, forward strand.
ACAATAGATATACAATAATAGATAATCATAAACAATGTTCTTTTTTTCTTTTTTGTCTTCAGTCATTTGACTGGTTTGATGCAGCTCTCCAAGATTCCCTATCTAGTGCTAGTCGTTTCATTTCAGTATACCCTCTACATCCTACATCCCTAACAATTTGTTTTACGTATTCCAAACGTGGCCTGCCTACACAATTTTTTCCTTCTACCTGTCCTTCCAATATTAAAGCGACTATTCAAGGATGCCTTAGTATGTGGCCTATAAGTCTGTCTCTTGTTTTAACTACATTTTTCCAAATGCTTCTTTCTTCATCTATTTGCCGCAATAAACCTTCATTTGTCGCTTTATCCACCCGTCTGATTTTTAACATTGTCCTACAGCACCGCGTTTCAAAAGCTTCTAATCTTTTCTTCTCAGATACTCCGATCGTCCAAGTTTCCACTTCCGTATAAAGCGACGCTCCAAACATACACTTTCAAAAATCTTTTCCTGACATTTAAATTAATTTTTGATGTAAACAACATATATTTCTTACTGAAGGCTCGTTTCGCTTGCGCTATTCGGCATTTTATATCGCTCCTGCTTCGTCCATCTTTAGTAATTCTACTTCCCAAATAACAAAATTCTTCTACCTCCATAATCTTTTCTCCTCCTATTTTCACATTCAGCGGTCCATCTTTGTTATTTCTACTACATTTCATTACTTTTGTTTTCTTCTTGTTTATTTTCACGCGATAGTTCTTGCGTAGGACTTCATCTATGCCGTTCGTTGTTTCTTCTAAATCCTTTTTACTCTCGGCTAGAATTACTATATCATCAGCAAATCGTAGCGTCTTTATCTTTTCACCTTCTACTGTTATTCCGAATCTAAATTGTTCTTTAACATCATTAACCGTTAGTTCCATGTAAAGATTAAAAAGTAACGGAGATAGGGAACATCCTTGTCTGACTCCCTTTTTTATTATGGCTTCTTTCTTATGTTTTTCAATTGTTACTGTTGCTGTTTGGTTCCTCTACATATTAGCAATTGTTCTTCTATCTCTGTATTTGAACCCTAATTTTTTTAAAATGCTGAACATTTTATTCCGGTCTACGTTATCGAATGCCTTTTCTAGGTCTATAAACGCCAAGTATGTCGGTTTGTTTTTCTTTAATCTTCCTTCTACTATTAATCTGAGGCCTAAAATTGCTTCCCTTGTCCCTATACTTTTCCTGAAACCAAATTGGTCTTCTCCTAACACTTCTTTCACTCTCCTCTCAATTCTTCTCCTCTCAAAACAATGTTTAAGCGTTCCATGTAATAAGCAAAAAATAGAAAAATATGTTACAAAAATCTACCGACCCGATTTCATTTATCAAACAACGAATAATCATTAGAATTGTATTATTTCTGTAAATGTGATTTTGTATTATTCGTTGTTTAATAAACGAAATAGGACCGGTAAGAGTTGTAACATTTTTTTTCTATGTTTTGCTTATTATATGAAACGCTTAAATATTGTTTATTATCTAGTATTGTCTGTTACATATATCTATCGTCTGTATTAGCCTTTTAAACAAAACGGTTTTATTTATATTACAGAAATTTTTGTTTTTTCTTCGGAAGAAATTTTATCTGCGAGACTTACCGGTTTACAATTTCATTGTAATTTTTTTTTTTTATTTCACTGTGTTTTGTTATATTATTCATTTATTTTTTTATGAATTAATGATTGTTATCTTATGGATTTATTATTAAGATTTTTCGCCTTTCTAAAACAAACAAATATATTCATTTTTGGAATTTCTCGGCCGATGTTTTTTTGCTGATAGTAATATTATTCCCTTCATACCGTAATTTTCCTTTTTTAATAAAAATAGTATAATGACCTTCACGTGAAAATCCGTTACGTGATATTGCACTTATTACTTCGTAAGACTAACCCTCGATTTTTATGGTATCCGAGGACACACTTTTTATATTATTATTAAATGAATTTTTTTAATTTTTTCCATCGATTAGTTCAAATTGTTCTAATTGTAGAATAAGAATTTTACCGATCCGGTTTATTTCTGTTTTATGCAACAAATCTTTGTTGCCGCATTTGCAACACTCTCTTACCGTTCGTGTTTTTTGTGTTTAATAGCGGCTATAATCGTGTAAACTAATATATTTAGTTTTTTTTTAATGAAGTGATGGAAATTAAAAATTGTTTTCTTCTTTAGTACTTTCATTTACATAAACGCATTTACTATTAAAACAAGCTGTAGTGTATTTTCGTTTAAATTTTATTATTTCAAGTACATTATCAAGTTTTGTACGCTACTCAGTACTATCAAGAACTGCTATCTAGCAGTGCGATTCGTAAAGCCATCTTTTTGAGGAAGAAGTGACATATTCGACTCCCACGGTTTATCAAATGAATGAAAAAAAGTTGTCTAACAAAATTTGAGGTTATTTTTTGAAAACATTCTTTATTACAATTCTAATGTTTTCATGCATATTTTTTTAATTTTTTCTCATTTTAATTTCACCTTTAGGTTAGTCGTGTTTAGAACTGTAAATATAGTTCGTTGACTTCGTTGTGCCGTCCAGTTCTGCGGACTCTTACCGGCGAAGTTCAAACGAACTTCGTGAAAAACAATTTACTCTGTTCAGAGAGAGAGACAGAATATTATCTCAATCGTTCTACGTTACTTTTCGTAACGGCATATCGGTATTTATACATTTTTTATCCAAAAAAGTAGTAAAATACTTCTGAAAAAATTTAATTAACTAAATTTGAAACGTGTCGTTTATTATTTGAAGACGTTTATCAGCAAATCAATTAAGAAATAATAATTTAGCAAAACACACAAGAGTACGTGTTCAGTAAACGTTTTAAAAAATTTTAAATTTTAAACTTCGATAAGTCATTCGATATGTATGCTATATATATTTTGCCCTTTTTAATCATTTTTTAGGTTTTCCCAAAATTTATCTCTCTCAACGATTTTTCGGTAATCCCGTACAACATTCACCTTTATGCTAACAAAAATACCGGGCTGTAGCTACTTCCCGGATGTTATTCGCGGAAATTTCGAGACGATTGGACATCGGCTCGAATCACTGGCGTTATCTAGTGTAACTTACATCGACAAATAATTAAAATTTAATCGTATGAGGAACGTTTAATAATTTAAGAGCAAATGACAACGGACGAAAAGCTATTTAATAGGATAAAGTTAAACCGTCTGACGTTCAGGTCGGTATACCTCACTTATATTATGATAAGCTGAATTATCGTAAAATGTATTCAAGGTGGATTTCTGGACGATCGATTCAAAATCACAGAATTACCTGTTTGTACATTCTACGGAAATTAAACGACGATATTTAGCGGAATTTAATTTTTTTTGGGCGGTAAACGCTTTCGCGTTATTATAGTCCGGGTCAAAATTATGATAAAAAACCCCTTCTCAGATATTACAAATATTATTAAAATGAGGTTAAAGCTAAGATTAAAATTAAAATAATAAAAGAACCGTAACCGTTAGGAAAAAATATACAACACGAATTACAAAATAAAATCAGAATTTACGGTCGGTAATTACATTCAATTTTATGCAGTATACTAGTTGCAGGGCGCGCTTACGGCACGTCTCTGCAGCTAGGCCCTCCATGCGGGTTGCTCTGGTGGGCGGCATCTCGGAATGGAATTATTAGGTGTCGCAAATTGATTACCTCTTGTGTAAAAATATTTTTTTCTAATGTGAAAACTGATATAACGAAGGGTAAATTACAAATTTAACTGTAGACATGGATACTAACGTATCGGGATTTTCCGCTAGCGATCGGTACATTCCGGTGTCTACTTTTTGGTTATAGTTCATTATTTTACGCGGGAAAACAATCGCATAAATAAATACAAAGTATGTAAATAAAGTTTATAAAATACCTTTCTTAAATTAAACGCACTAAATTAAAAGGTAAAAAATAATTTTAGGACGGTATTTCAGAATGGATTTGACCAAAAATATATAAAATAGCTTCAAATTTTTCAATCTCAAGCCACGAGTTTCACATAATCTTACACATCACCCGTCAAAGCTTGTTGTCAAATCCGTTTTGAGATACCGTCGTAAAATTATTTTTTATCTTTTAGTGCCTTTAATTTAAGACTGGTGTTTTAAAATGTTTTTACATATTTTTTTTATTTTCAATTTTTTAGTAAAAAAGTTTTTTACATATATTTTACGTTCCACTTACCTTCCTCTTCATAAGTTTATCCTTTAAAGCTGCGTTAGCGCACATATTTGACCGTATTTAGCGAAAGATCGGATCGGTACGTTTTACGGTAGTCGAAAGCAATGAAACATAGGACTAATCGATTTAATTTCCGGATAGCCAAGATCCGATCGATAAAGAGTGTACCCGATGGATTAAACGGTTAGCACTTGACCTGCTGATACATACGCCGTTTGAATCGTGAACATCGGACGAACGGTTATTATATGCCGAGACATTACAGTGGCACTCATCGCACTCCCCAATTTTTGAACGGCGTCCAGGGAAAATTGTAAATATTATCATCCGACGGGTATCATTGGGAGCATACAAGGAATCATGGCGGGGGTCGAGAAAACTTTTCAGAGGGCTAGGACCGACCGTTTTTAAGATGTTTGCGATTTTCGTCCGAAAATTCGGATTTTTTTGAAATTTTCCCAAAACTTCGATATATATATCTCGATATATAATAATATAACGAGTATACACCTGACCATCACGAGACATGTACTAACGAATCGGGATTTTCCGCTAGCGATCGGTACATTTCGGTTGTAAGCTAAGGGGAACGCACACACAGACACACATACAAATGTCGTTTAGTAAGATAGGATTGATTGTGCGTCACAAGGATGTGGTACACAGTCAACCGGCAGTGGCATCGTACTTATACTGATGCGTTTTCTGCCGATATCAGGTACCCGTCAGCAGATCTGGTACGTCTTTACTGCAATCGGCAGAGGACCAACCACTGCCTCTTGGCGAATTTTTCTGCATCAAGATATCCACGACCACACCGTATACTTGTTATATCGGAGTTTATTATCCATTGCAGCAGGCCAGTCCCCTTCTTCGAAAAGTATGTTTAACAGATTAACGAATTCGGTAGTAGTAGTGGTAAAAGACACGCTTCTTTAGCAGTGGAAGGTGTTGCTTTTTTAGGTCGCATAATAATTCGTGATGAAACTCGGAATTATCTTAAACCGGAATTCAAATGTCATATTTTGGAACGGGATTATCCGAAATCCCCCGATGAAAAAAATTCCAATCGTACCGTCTACTTGGCTGAATGCCGGGAAAGTTATACGGGCGTACTATAAAGTTTTGGAATTACAAATACCCAATTTATTGCGATTATTTTTAATAACTGCAATCAATAGAGAGTACTGTTGTAACATGCCAAAAAATGAATAACACCCGTAACGAGAAGGAAACGTTTCGGTTCTCTCTTAAAATATTAATTTCTCTACGTGAAGACGCGCGTCGTTTTACTGTACAAAAGACATATGGGAAGCCGTTCATAAATGAGGTGCGTGTTACTACATCCGCGTTACAGTTTCGACTTAGCATCGTCAAATGATTTTTTGTTCGATCCTCTCAAAGAGTTTTTACGCGCCATCAATTTGACATCGATAATCAAATCAAGAATCCTGTACAACCAAGATGAACGATTCTTTACAAACGGATAAAAAAGCGGACAGATATAAGGGACTGTTACCGGGGGTTATATTTAAAATTAGCGTTAGTTTTAATGTACCGAATAAATAATAATTTCTACGGTCATTTGTCTCTAATTATTAAACGAACCTCGTAAAAAATCAATAACATAAATAATAATTTCAGTCCGACCTTCTTTTCTTTTCTGTGTTTGTGAGCGCGCTAGCACACGCACGCGCTCGCGTCCCATACACACATATTATATTTATATATATATATATATATATATATACAAAGAACCAAGACCGAATTTGAATCTTATTACACTTAAGAATCAGGAATAAATTATACGTAATTCCTTTATATGTAAATATTTTAGAATTTAATAACAAATACTGTAATTCTCTAAAATGCATGCATATATACAAATATGACGTATAAATACGTAAATTATAAAGTTAAGAGGTTATATCGCATTACTATTGCATAAATACATCGTACTTATACACATACACACACAAGCGACGATTGGTAACGTTAAAAGATTCATATTTACAAGGCGCACACGTTTATTATTCTGCAAGATTCTCTACTCCGCGTCTCAAATCTCATTACACCGCATCCTAACTGAATATCGGCTCGACATAACCTAACTTATGCGGTATAAAATACGTATAATTAAAACGGTTTAATTTTAAAACACAAATCCTCTTTATACCTTTTATTTATGTACTTATTAATGTTGTGACAAAACCGTTTTCCTACGAATTAATAAAATTATTCGCTCGATAAACCGAAATTTCCATTATTTTAATTCGTAATTTCACATATATAGCGTATCCTTTACAAAAATCTACGTCTTTGGATAACTATAGATATTTATCGAACGATTCGGTTAACTTTTCTTACGAACACAAAAACAAGTAATTAAGAAAAAATTAATAACTTATGAAACCGTTACCGGTTTCGTTGCGAACAAATAAACCTGAGTCCTTTCAAAATAAAACTTTTTAGTATTTTTACAAAATTATCATTTTAGGTTACAAAAGAGTTACTGTGCACAACTAACCTGATAATTTTAACTCGCATCAAGTTTGGTAGAAGAAGCAAATACGGTAATATTAATACAATTCTTATACGACAATAGGCAAATAATATATGTACTACATCAAATAAAAAGATCGATTTATTGACAACAGAGAAGAATAAAATCTTTCAACTACAGTAATACTGCCGGCCTCCGTGGCGCGAGTGGTACCGTCTCGGCCTTTCACCCGGAGTTCCTGGGTTCGAATCCCGGTCAGGCGTGGCATTTTTCACATACGCTACAAAACACTCATCTCATCCTCTGCGGAAAGAATTGCTTGAGTGCGGACCCGGAGGTTAAACCGATAAAAAAAACACAAAAAAAACTAGAGTAATACTAAGAAAGAAATCGACATAGGTGAAGTAAGATCGATGAAAAACACTATTATTAGACGCAGAGCAAAGCAGTAAACGCTCTCCACATAATCATGCCCTGTATATCTCATTACGGTGCCAACATTTCTTGTACAATACGCTTAAATTTTTTTTTTAATAATATAATATAATATATATATATACAGAGAGAGAGAGAGAGAGAGAAAAGGGAAGGAAATAAGAAATAAGAAAAAAAATTCGTACAAGCATATGTCCAAAAGTGCTTTGTTATCGAGTTACGGCTAGCGAAACATTTCGCCAGGATTACGCTTCCCTTGGTGAAACGAGATCGTACTAACATTTTTAAGGCGTTATAGAAGGGATAAAGTTGTTGATTTATTGTTTTTTAATATGAAAAATCGCATAAAACAGGTCCCAAACATGTATTTCTTGTATTTTTCACGATATACAACGTAAAAACACGTTTTTTTTTAGGTTTGTAGTACAACAATATTAACATTTTTAACCGGTATGCAGGAGTTCAGTAAACGGAATAGTTTAATTATTATAACTTTTGTTTATACAACCCACCAGAAATTTAAAACTTTTTTTAATCGGCAATAAAAAATATTCGATGTTAATAAAAACTAATATTTGAACAATAGTGTAACTGTCCACTTTATTAAAGAATTCTAGGATCGTGCCTCGCTTTGAAATGAAATACAGCAAAAAACGTGTATATGTAATTTAATAGGCGTACAAGGAAGTCATCTGATGTCCACATCAGATTTTTATTTTATAACTAATTGTATATTTTGTTATAATTATCAGAGTTTTACCGTGGTTTCCCTTAAACCATCCAGACAAATATTCGAGCGAGTCTTTTTTTACGTGTAAAGTTATTCATTCTTGACGGGATCGATATATTATTATGTACATCATAATAGAATAATTATCTATTTATTGAAATTTGTGAATTCCGTTCGTAGCTACATATCGATGCTGACGGTTCATCTTCGACGAATTGTTAAATATTCCTGAAAGAAGGTTTCAGAATTTTACGAAAATTTTCGATGACCTTGTTTACAGTTGTTGTCGGTATTTTAAATAATGAAATATACATTCCTTTAAAAGAGTTAATAAAAAAAAAGTCGTAATATTTCGTTTTTTCATAACTAAAGTTTGTCTAAGCGGTACTAGTGCATGCTGGAAAAGAATGCGGTCGGTCGGTGGAATACGTTTAGAATTGTAAGTAGCTGTACATTCACTTCCTGCCTTCCTTCAACTATAGTATATTTTGACCATCTCTATAATTAAAAACCACTACTTATTAGATATCAACACAATCAAAGGCATCGGAATCGGCATTCTATTCAAAGCAATCTCTGTCTATACTACGATGTACTTCATTAATATTTTTACTGCGTTTAAATTAGAAAATTAAGTAAAACCGTTAATAAGTAACGTTTTGCAGCATAACTTAAATTTCAATTAAATTTTGCTAAACGGGTACGAATAACTTCAATTATATTTGACAGCAAAATTTCAAATATAATATGCGATAAAAAAGAGAAATTACCAGTTAATTTAGAAAATAGTTGTTAAAAAGACTAATCCGAGGAAAAATTGATAAATTCCTGAAAAAGTGACTTCAGTATTACACAGTCGATCGATTCGCAAATAAATATATTAAAAATCAAAATGAAGAACTTTTATTCGAAATAAATGACAGAAAATATAAGAAATCCGATCGTTTTTAGAAAAATCAAAAACCGTGAAATTCAATTTCAATTTTCAGCTATCTACTGGAAAAGAACCTCAGATATCAATACAAACATATCGGAAACGGCATTTTACGCACAAGTATGTAATTAATTTGCTTGTAACAAAAAAATTTAATAACAGTTGTAGGACTATCCCGTCACGCGATTAAAGCTACGTTCCGGGAATTTCCTACAACTATAGGTTGTTTCTGATACACGGCTTACACACACACACACACACACACACACACACACACACCTTAATTTCTGATTTTATTTAAATATAATACTTTTTAGATTTATTTAATTCAATGATTCTAACTAAAGCGCGCGGGCATACCGTATTTAATTCGTGCGAGTGTGTCGGTACTAGCGGCTACGGTCAAAACTAACTAAACTAATTAATTGTACAACTTATTTAGAAAAATTATACTTCTACGGTCGGCAGACTGAAATAAGCTCATGGCTTAACGCACCAACTACCAAGTCCGCCGAGCTATCGAGTTCGAGACCCGGCCAGACAGAGTTACTTTTTTACGCTTTAAATATTATTATTATTATTCTACCGCTAGCCTGTGACGTCACAACATAGCGGATGACTACAAGGGAATTTTTTGGAGTGGGAGTGCGATTTTGCAAAAATACTTTTTTGCAGATGTCGTTATTTTTTAATCGTTAACAAATGGAACTAAGAAAAACATGACCTTAATTACGCAAAATCGTGACCTTGCTCTACAGCATCACCCCTCGACCTTTTATAGGTAATTTAGAGGCCGACACCGAACACGCACACGTACATACGAATACTAATATACGGAAAATTTCCATCCGGTTTTTTTATTTATTTTTTTGGGTTCCTTAGATGTAAAAACGTAAAGATCTGGTAAAAACCGCGTATACCCAAATCGGACCGATTTCAATACTTTCCCTTCTACAGGTATAGCTCTGATATAGCGCTATCTAGACGGAAAAGTAATATGCGATGAAATTTTATAAGAAATTCTTTAAGACGGTTATATATCTAACGCGTTATATAATATAGGAATTTTTTTGCTTTAAAACTAAGGTAAAGCAAGTTAATTTTTGCAACGGGAAAAGTGATTGTACCGATAATAAATAAGAAATAACATTTAGAAATTACAAAATTTCTTCTGAAGTAACCGTTTTTAAAATTTCATTACTTTTCTCGGGAACCTTAGTTTAAAAAATTTAATCCTGGTATTACACAAGATCGTATATTATACGGATAATCGCATATACATAACGAGAAATGTGTTATAAAACTAATTCAAGCTAACAATTTCCATTTGTACTTTAAATTTTTTAAACGTGCAGGCGGTCACTACATTTTTTATTACTATTGTATGGTTAAAATATCGAATGGAAAATGGACAAACGAACGATTGTTGAATATTACATGGTCCAGTAAAACGAGAGAGAGAGAGAGAGAGAGAGGTTTATGACAAGAACAAGCAGCGTTCAACTTTGAGAGAGGAAAGAGGAATTAGCCGAGAGTGATAAGAAGGGATACACGCATACAAACACACAGATACAAATAACCAGAGAGAGAGAGAAAATAGAGAGAAGAGCAAAGGGCAGAGCAGAGGGCTGTTTTGTGGGTAACAAAGGGTAGGAAAAGCGTAGTATTTGATAATGAAATGAATTTATGCAGAGTTGTAATGCTGGTGCATATTTTACTCAAGACTCAACACTCTCTCTTTCCTCCCACTCCACTCCACTCACAACCTTCCTGCCCTTACGTCCTCCGACCGCCCTATTTTATACTCTTTGCCCGCAATTTGTACATCCAATACAGAAACAACGGATAGACGTAGAGAGAAAGAATAAGAATGAACAAAATAGAATGACAAAGCGAAGACAAAAAAATATTGAAATACAAGGAAAACAAAAAATAAAATTGATTGTCCCAATAAACAGTTTTATTTGTAAAAAATACTATTTCTATCTACGTAATTATAGTTATATAAGTGTAAAACTAAAACGACTTAAAATAAAAACGGACAACTCCAAATCACTTCTAATTCAAGTTTATTTCTATTTTTGGGTTTTATTATTTTCATTCTTCATCTGTGTGTTTTTTATTCTTGTTTAATTTTTACTTTTGATTTTTAATTTTTAAGTTATAAACGAAAAATATTGGTGAACACAGTGATTTTGTTAATTTTTTTTTTTGGGGATCTCCGGAGCCGACAGTGTAGTGACAAGTGTTGACTCCCGTATCTCCCACCCGGCGTCGAGGCGATGTTTCATTTAACAACCGACCGACTCGGTCGTCCCGATATTCGGGACTTTCGTTCAAAAATGAATCCTTCACAGTCTTCATTTAGTCGTGGAAAAAACCTATCCTGCAGCATCATCTTGAAATAAGAATACCCTATTAGGTGTTTCCTTCAAAAAAGAAAGGGTCTTTGTATAAACGAAACCGTAAATAATCATTAACTTTCGATGAATCTCGCTCCTGCTGTACGATCTCATGAGTATTCTCAACCCGTCCCTACACGCTAAACGTGACGACGTGAAACTTTACGCTTAAATAAAATGTCGCTTCAAAACTAAAAATTAACCGCGGTAACAACCCATCGACTAAGAGCATATCACAGAAATCTTTTCGTTTTCTTTTGTCGCATACACAAAAAGCTTGTACAGTTTGCAATCGGTACAAACTGAAACGTAAGCGACGTCTTAACACACGCCAAACAATCTCGTACGAGGGACGGCAAGTTCTCGGATAATACGTCGAGTGGACGTTTTGGGGCTTTGCTGACAAACCTTCATTCTACATCTTCCTCTGAAACGGGTGATCGTTCTGGATTATTTCCCTTACATAAAAACCTCGACTCTTCAGAAAATAGTTAAACCGGCGATGAGTGTTCTTAGCCGACGGTGGGGCGATGATCCTGAAACGCACGCTGAACCGTTATTACGGATTTTGTTTTGCTAAATTGTAGAGCATAAAACGCCTTCCGTTGCGTACAGGCCGTGCTGTTTGGACCTGTCAAGCCGCGGTAGATGGACGCACAGGGTCGTTCCTGACATCCGTGAGTGGGTGGTCAGGAGACACGGAGAGATAGATTTCTGGACGGCCCGGTGACTCACGGGCCACGAGTCGTTCGGGAGATACCTGTGTTTTATAGGGAAAAGACCTACCCCTGGATATTCGTAACAAGGATGATGATGAGACCCGTACTTTCTTCGGGCGCCCAAGCTGGGAGAAGTTTCGACCGATTAACGAGGGTTTTGACTCGTTTTGGCAGTCGTTCGGATTATGCTGCACGGCGAGCGCGGGTGGAAAAATTGTCAGGAACGGTTCGGGAAACTTCTTAAGCAACAGGTCTTGGAGGAGTAAATGGTAGCTGGAGGTTGGTGAAGGGATAGCCGGTTCATGAAGGTGGGAGCCTCCGGGTCGCCACCACCGATGAAGTATTCGGGACTTCTCGGTCTTCGATAGGTACGTTGTTTGGCATCACCAAGTTTGAGGGGTGCGGTAGAGCGGCCTGTCTTCTTTATCTCCCAGAATACGTTGTATGTAAAGAGCAAAGGACACAGATCCTGTGTCCTTTGCAGGAGGATCAAGTATACATGGGGAAGGCCGGGAAGGGACAGCTTGTTTGCGGAGGTAGGAGTCCTCGGGTCGCTACCACCGATTAGGTATGTGAAACTTTTGACCCGGTTTTCAGGTGACCCGTGTGGTGAACAACGCGTTCCGGGTTAATGCTATCGAGGCGGTTACTGGGGCGTGTTGTTTTATAGAAGGGGTTCCCCGGCTCTGACGGGAACCTCATACATCCAGTAGTGCGGACTGCTGGGCGTCTGAGCGCAGAGTATTCCCCCTCCTGCGGAAAAAAAGTATTGCAATCTGGCACCCGGTATCTGATAATTCTAAGACGCATCCTTTAGACAATGAAAATCTCATTTACCGATCGTATGTGGTTACGCAGGTGTACGATTTTGAAATCGGGTCATCCTTTTTAATAAAATCTGTACATTCATTCTTTCTATTACGAGTCAATTTTTTTAATATTACTTAAAAGATGTAATTTTCTTTTGAAATGGAAGCTTATCTGCAAGGACGAATATTTAATAGAGATATATATTTCCTAATAATCTAAACTACAAAAATCGAAGATTCAAAAGCGATAGTTAACGACCACTACGTAGAATTTTATGAAAAAAAGAATTGTTTAAGGTCTCGACATAGAAATCTAGGAAGACCAAGAAAGAACTGGATAAATGAAAAAAAAAAATTCTGATGATAATGTTCATGATATACGTAAATGAAAATTTGGAAGACGATAAACGGCATCGAAGATCCTTTATAACGATTATATTCTGCTGCTAGAATGCAATTTTATGAAGTTGTTTACAAGGAACATCCGCTTTTCCTTATTATTACAGCTGCCATTCATTACTAATCATACTACCTGATACAAACAGTCAATTAGTTGGACAGTTGCTTGCAGGCAGAATAGATATCGTTATTAATTTTGCGTATGCTTGTTGTCAGGTAGACGTAACAATATTGTTAATCATACAGGCGGTATTTCCATTAATGATTATAATAATAATAATATTTCTATTACCCGTAGGTATATTATAAATTATCTGGCTATCTTACCAAACGATACGGTTCACAAGATACAGAACAAAATCGTTTTGGTCTTCGACAAAATCACAAATTATATATTCTCTTATCAAATTAAAAATCTCTTATCATTATTAAAGGTTTACAATACCAATAATATTTTCCCGTTCGAGACTAATTCCATACATTTTGAAAAAAATACATTTCCACCAAAAACAGAATTATTTTCGATTAATCAATACAGTGGTACTTTAGCCTACGAGATATTTTTAATATATTATCAAACTAGTAAAAAGATATTGCCACCGGTATATTTAAAAAGAAAAAAAATTAAATTTAAAATAATTTAAAATTAAATTATATTTAAATAATAAATATTACTCTACCGATAATTTATTAAATATACTACTTAAAAAAGAACCCTAAATATTCTGCAACTTTATGTATATTTAAATAATCTCATTTATATCTATTTTTTATTTTTTAATTGATTTTATAGCTACAAGAGTGAGTTTTAAAGTAAAATTTGTTTGCATATTTAATAACACAAGTTGTTGTTTAAGAATGCAACCCGATCGAAAAAACATATTAAAATATTGTTCTTGATTGTATCTGACATAATTTCATCGGCAGCTCGCGTATAGGCAATGTGGAACAGCAGCACTCCCTATTTTCATTTGATATTATCGATAACACTTACTATAATGAGACCTTTTTTCTTTAATTCTTTATTTATATTTGTAAAACATACAATCCTTAAGCTTAATGTAAATAGCCATCCCCCGGTTTATGAAAAAGATAAAAATTCTTTGTACGGAACTGAAGCGAAGCGAAGCAGTTTCAGGGGCGTGTTGTTTGGCTTTTGTGCGCATAAGAAGCTGCAAACGAGGCTGCGAGGGAGATACAGCACTGTCGCTCCCGCAGTGTCGACTCTGGCGTGTTGGTGGAAGGTAGCTTTTTTTTTACTCCGCATGAGAACGGGAAGTTAGTTGTTCGTTCTCTTTTCTAGTTTACTCGGTGAAAGGAATATGAAAACGGTTTAGTTGTTTTTTCGGCAGCGATCTGAAGATGGCGTATAGTAAGGGCTATTTGATCGCCAAATCTGTCCAAAAAAACACGCTGGAAGGGCGAAAGAGAATGTAATTAATAAAAACTAATTACGTATTTGTTTCTGTGTACATATAAATTTAAATTAAGCATCGTTTGATTGTAGTGTTAAGCGGATATTCTATTAAGTTATTATTTAATAATATTAAAAAATATTATCTGTAATGACATTTTATTATATATTCGGTTTTTAAGCACTCGCGCTTAAAAACCGTATTTTTAAATTTCTTAAAGTGTAGAATTAGATTATTATCCTGCTTACAGCTATTCTATTTGATTGATTTTTTTTCGGTTCTTTTATTTTACACAAAACTTTAACCACGGCCTTGAAAAGATCCAGAAAGAACTTTCTGAAGCAGCACCCGCACTAATTTTAGCTACGAGCCGCCACTGCATAATTTTTCCGTAGAATTTCATTAAACATTTCGATTTTCAATCCTACCGATTGCAAAATTCAATCGGTGATTTAATTTTTAAATGGAAAAAAAATTCAAACTGCTGAAATTCATTGAAAATTAGTTGAAATGTACGAATGAAATAAATATCTGTTATTCGACAATACGATAGGATGTACATCTACATAACTTTGGAACCGGAAAAACACATTCTTTTAATTGATTGTCTATCTATCTAGGCATAGATGAAGTCCTACGCAAGAACTATCGCGTGAAAATAAACAAGAACAAAACAAAAGTAATGAAATGTAGTAGAAATAACAAAGATGGACCGCTGAATGTGAAAATAGGAGGAGAAAAGATTACGGAAGTAGAAGAATTTTGTTATTTGGGAAGTAGAATTACTAAAGATGGACGAAGCAGGAGCGAAACGAGCCTTCAGTAAGAAATATAATTTGTTTACATCAAAAATTAATTTAAATGTCAGGAAAAGATTTTTGAAAGTGTATGTTTGGAGTGTCGCTTTATATGGAATTGAAACTTGGACAATGGGAGTATCTGAGAAGAAAAAGAGGCTTTTGAAATGCGGTGCTACAGGAGAATGTTAAAAATCAGACGGGTGGATAAAGCGACAAATGAAGAGGCGTTGCGTCAAATAGATGAAGAAAGAAGCGTTTGGAAGAATATAGTTAAAAGGAGAGACAGACTTATAGGCCACATACTAAGGCATCCTGGAATAGTCGCTTTAATATTGGAAGGACAGGTAGAAGGAAAAAATAGTGTAGGCAGGCCACGTTTGGAATATGTAAAACAAATTGTTAGGGATGTAGGATGTAGAGGGTATACTGAAATGAAACGACTAGAACTAGATAGGGAATCTTGGAGAGCTGCATCAAACCAGTCAAATGACTGAATACAAACAAAAACAAAATCTAGAAGAGAAACCACCAACGGAGAAAGTTGCAGTGGCGGTTTCATAATACTGTAAAATATTACGGTACTGCGCAAACATTGTCCAAGATTGCGCAACTTTTTAAAAGTTAAAGCAAGTTTTACAGAACCGCCGTCATAGCATCTTCAATAAATGGGTGTGTTTGCTTCACGGAAACTTCCTTCATTTTATTGTTCAAAACACAGTGAATCGTTGAAAAAAATGTTTTTTAATCAAACCTAAGAAAAGGAAATATTTTTTAAAGATTAAAAAAACTCTTAATTTATCCATTACACAAAATAAAACCGTCCTAAAAAATACAGAGGAATTTAACTTTTATCCGATACGTAGGAAAATTTATAAAAAGGGTTTAAAAGAGTGGATTCAACCCATCATTGAAGAAGAATTATAAAAATTGATTTCAAACAGTTGTACGAATGGACAATTTTAAACCGCAATAAATATTTTAACAGGACGAGTATAACGGACCGTTGTAACAGATTTCTTCTAATTAAGAAGAAAGAATGAGAAAATAATAATGAAAATAAGAATCCAGGAGAAACCAAAAAAGATCCTTTTCTCAGAGTAACAGGTTCGTCACAAACTGTTTTTGTAATACAGAGGCAATGGCACCTAAAAAAGCTATTGTCCGACCAGAAGAAACCGGAATAATAATTTATGGAAAAACGTAGGAGCGCGGACTATGAAAATAATTACACTTGAACAGTATCGGGATGAAGCGAATACCGGTTCTGCAGACCAATGGATATAAATACGGCCGGGAACCGGCAGGAATAATCAGCACAGTCCTGCGAGGCCGTGTTCGGCGTAGTCGTGATAAAAGGCGATAACAGAGTAGTTTCGCAAGCCATAGGTCAACCCGGTTGCGGTGACGGGGATATCAGTAAGCCTGTGGTAACAACGAGTGAAGAGTACTTGACGAGCATTCTATTGTGGACTGCGGTTGAATGAAGAAAGTCGTTCGGTGAATTATTGATAAACAGTATTGAAAATGACAGTTGTATCCGTAAAAAAAAGTGAATTCTACAGTAAACGGTAAAAATATTTACCGAAAATTGAATCGTATGAACTTTAGACTTTTCTAGCGGTATCTTGTCGCAAATGTAATATTAGATATTAATATTAGCGGTCATTATAACGATTTTAATAAATTGGACTGTACTACTATACCGGATTTTATAATTTAACTGCCTTTAAACAAATCTTATCGTTATTTGAATTAGTATTTTGTATGTCATATATTCATATTAACATTATTTTCTATGCCTTTTAAGGTAATAAACTGTATTGATAAGAAATTTTTTGTCGGTTAGTCTCTCAATATCCAGGCCGAACCGCAAACACCTGACAATATCTTAATCGTTTATATTCTTTAGACTTCCTTTTTTCATTCTTTGTTCACGTTTTCGCTTTCTGTCTTCATACCATCTGTAGTCATATCACTTTTTTCGGTTTTTCCTGGAAACCTTCGTTTCCTAAAATAATATTTCTAGACTTATTTCTATTTAAGATTTTTCTTCCGTGATATTTAGTTCTGTCATATCCTTTAAAGCCTCATTAAACCGGGTGTTTTTAGTTTTTTGATTACAGACAAAATCAAAAATTATTTTAGATAGTATAATTTCTTCCGTGTTGAAAAAATATTATGTTGAAAAATATAATGTCTTGTAACATCTGAAAATCACGTCATTTAATTTATAAAGTTCTTCCTTTTTTCTAATCCTCTACTTATTCTCTTCAATTTTAAGCGGTTATTATTTTTCTTAATAATTTCCTCCCTTTTTTCTCTAACTCTTCAATTTCGCCTATGTTATTTACAAATAAAAACTCAGACGTTCAGACCTAATAACTATTATAATAAAAATCACTTCAATAAAAAATTATAAATCCAGTATTCTTTATTTATATAGACTTCAAAAAGGCATATAAATCAATACTTAAAGAATTTATTGTTTTTTTTTTGTCTTCAGTCATTTGACTGGTTTGATGCAGCTCTCCAAGATTCCCTATCTAGTGCTAGTCGTTTCATTTCAGTATACCCTCTACATCCTACATCCCTAACAATTTCTTTTACATATTCCAAACGTGGCCTGCCTACATTTTTTCCTTCTACCTGTCCTTCCAATATTAAAGCGACTATTCCAGGATGCCTTAGTATGTGGCCTACAAGTCTGTCTCTTCTTTTAACTATATTCTTCCAAACGCTTCTTTCTTCATCTATTTGGCGCAACACCTCTTCATTTGTCACTTTATCCACCCGTCTGATTTTTAACATTCTCTTATAGCACCGCATTTCAAAAGCGTCTAATCTTTTCTTCTCAGATACTCCCATTGTCCAAGTTTCAATTCCATATAAAGCGACACTCCAAACATACACTTTCAAAAATCTTTTCCTGACATTTAAATTAATTTTTGATGTAAACAAATTATATTTCTTACTGAAGGCTCGTTTCGCTCCTGCTTCGTCCATCTTTAGTAATTCTACTTCTCAAATAACAAAATTCTTCTTCCTCCATAATCTTTTCTCCTCCTATTTTCACATTCAGTCCATCTTTGTTATTTCTACCACATTTCATTACTTTTGTTTTGTTCTTGTTTATTTTCACGCGATAGTTCTTGCGTAGGACTTCATCTATGCCGTTCATTGTTTCTTCTAAATCGTTTTTACTCTCGGCTAGAATTACTATATCATCAGCAAATCGTAGCGTCTTTATCTTTTCACCTTGTACTGTTACTCCGAATCTAAATTGTTCTTTAACATCATTAACCGCTAGTTCCATGTAAAGATTAAAAAGTAACGGAGATAGGGAACATCCTTGTCGGACTCCCTTTCTTATTAGGGCTTCTTTCTTATGTTCTTCAATTGTTACTGTTGCTGTTTGGTTCCTGTACATGTTAGCGATTGTTCTTCTATCTCTGTATTTGAACCCTAATTTTTTTAAAATGCTGAACATTTTATTCCGGTCTACGTTATCGAAAGCCTTTTCTAGGTCTATAAACGCCAAGTATGTTGGTTTATTTTTCTTTAATCTTCCTTCTACTATTAATCTGAGGCCTAAAATTGCTTCCCTTGTCCCTATACTTTTCCTGAAACCAAATCGGTCTTCTCCTAACACTTCTTCCACTCTCCTCTCAATCCTTCTGTATCAAATTCTAGTTAAGATTTTTGATGCATGACTATTTATTGTATATTATTGACTATTATTTATTTATATATATATTTATTTATTGAATATTTATTTATTGTATACTATTGACTATTTATTATATACTATTTATATTATATATTTATTGTTAAAATATTAAAATAATTTAAAATCTATATTAAACAGAAAACATTATTAAGGAAACATATTTAAAAGTTAAATTCTAAGGCGGATTTCCAAAACGTTTGAAATAAAAACCGGACTGAAACAAGACTACGGTTTCTCACACCAATATTATTCAAATGCGCTCTAGAAAAAAGTAATTTGAGAACGGAATAGAAAAATCCGAATACTTAAAATAAACGAAAATATAAAAATACGGAGTAAATCAAAATCTTTAAACGTAAACCTTTTAGCATTTGTAGATTATCTGTTAATTTTAGTAAAAAAAAAATTAGATAAACAAACATCAAATTTCAAGAATTAGATAACGTCTGAACAAAATTTGACTGTAAATTTCATACGAGAAACAAAATAGTTTTCCAAAAATAAAAGTCGAATATAATTAAGTCCAAAAATTTAAATATTTATCCCAGATAATTTAGAGAAAAAAAAGAAATGAAATTCAAAAACACTAAAAAAATGGTAGCGGTTGATCATCCTACAAGAAACACATACAATAAAAAATCCTTACTCGAACAAAGCTAAAATTAAAACAATTATAAAACCAAAGTTTTACCGGAAGCTTTATATAGTGCGGAAGACTTGATTTTTTTCTGAAAAAATCAAGTAAAAGTTAAAATAAGATTTATTTTTAATTTCCGCGCTCCAATACTTGAAGATAATTTAAAAATATAAATTAAGAAAATAGTAAAAAGTATACAAAAATTTTGAAAAAATAAAATACCGTACAATGAGAAAAAGATACGGACACTTATAGAATAGATGAAACTAAATTTTAAAAAAATTAATATTTACCTTTAAAAAAAGGAAGACTAAAACAAGGCGGTTCAAAGAAACCGGAAAACTTTAAAGTTATTAAATATATCAAAAGAAAGAATTTTTACGACACACAATCTCTCAGAAAAAAAGTTTACCGAGAAAAAAGTAGTTTCATCTATTAAGATGAATCAAAGTATTTAGCGAAACAGAAATGAAAACACAGTGGATGGACCGAGGAAACAAGAGAAAAGTTAAGAAAGAGAACGAAGGAATTTTGGAAAAGAAAGAAATCTATGCGTGCGTGATCCTTGTATGTCTCATCGCAAAAAAATGTGATAGCCTATAATAACACTATACTGTAGATTTTATATAATTACAAGTGTTTAAATGACCTAGAGCTCTCGACAACTCGCTGCATTCTACTAAGATACGATTTAGATTACATTTTAATCAAGCTATGATTTTAATTAAATTCAGGGATAGAGTAATATTTTTCTGTAAAGAAAAATCATTAAATTGTATTTTAAATAAACCGATGAAAATTTTTTTAAACGGTCGGTAATTTAAAATTTAAAATGACAACGGAATCGTCATAATAATAAAATTAAGGCGACTTCTCGTAAGCCGAATTATTATTTTTTGAGTTACAAGAAAACAGTTTTATCGTCTGGTTTCAAAAACGAGAATTTTTTTATTTTTGGTTTTTTTTTAATATGTAACTATTTTTAAATTTATAAATATAAACACACGGATAAGTTAATAATTTTATTTTTTAAACTTTTATTATTCAGATATAGGAACCAAAGAAAATCATCCGACATTTCATTTATGTATCGTGAAAATTTGTTGAGACGTTTTGAAGAGATTTCAACAGCTTATATTATATTTTATATGAGATTTCTTCAAAAAGTCGCAACGAATTTTCACGATACAAAAACGGAATGGCAGATGATTTTTTGTTTTGTTCCCATAATTCTGAATAATCATTTTTTTAAAAATAAAATTATTAACATATCCGTGTGTTTATATTTATGAATTTTTAAAAATAACAGTTACGTATTCAAAAAAAAAATATAAAAATATTCACGTCTGCGAAACCAAATCATAAAACTGTTTTTTTTTTTTTAATGATAACCAGAAATGAAAACTCTTTCCCTGCAATTTTTCAGTACTTATACAAATTTTAGCTAATTATAAATTTTGAATGTTTTTTTTTTTTTTTAAGGGGAAATTGTTTTTTTTAGGTTGGTTTTATCCTAATCATTATTATTCATTATATTCATTTTTATTCATAATTATTATCATTACAGCTTATTATTGTACACTGCATCACGATGACATAAATATGGTGTTATATTTTTATGAAATTATTTTTCATATTTCGTAAGAAAATTAGTTGGAAAACTTCTGATAAAAGAATATATATATATATATATATATATATATATATATGTATACACACACACACACACGCGCGCGCGCGCGCGCGCGAGTATATTACCGCATTCCAGCGAACCTTAGCTCACGTTCGGCTAATCTCTTTGCCACATTTTATTTTTTACTCATTTTCTCAGTTTTAATACGAAGCAGAATTTTTGTGTACCATTCCAAAGGTATTTTTATTCTATATCCACATTTTAAATAAAAATTAAATTTATTTAATTACAAAATTCTGCGCTAAAATTAAAAAAAAAAAACCGGTGTGGACATCACATGACTTGCTTTGTTTTTTAACCTCCGGGACCACCGTCAGGTATTGCTTCAGAGGATGGGATTAACGACAAGTAGCGTACGAAAATGACATGCCTGACCGGGATTCGAACCCCGGGATAAAAGGCCGAGACGCTACCACTCGCGCCACGGAGGCCGGCACATGATTTTCTTGTACGCCAATTAAATTAAATATACACATTTTTTTAAAAATTAAAAGTACATTACATTTTATTTCGTTAATAACTTCCGATATTTTTTCATACTTCTTTTCTTTTATTGTTATGAAATTATTATTATTTATCTTAATATTTTTTTATTTTATTTTTAAAATCAGAGGTTAATAAATTAATTATTAATAAATCAATATATTTAAATTAAAAAAAGGAGATGAAATCGGATTCAAACCCCTTATAAGACCCCCCCTTATAAGACCCAAATATTTCAAAAATTAAATTTTATTTGGCTATAGGACGGAACCGATGAAAATGAGTACCGCTTATGATACATCGTCGAAAAGCTCTCGATGAGGGCTTATTACTGTCCAAAATGCACATAATTTTGTATTTTGGATTTTTTTTTTGGACATTTTTGGTTCAGTCGATTGCAATCAAAACGGGAGGTGTACAACTAGATGTTACAACAGTCCTAAATCCAAAATTTCAACATCCAACGGCTAATCGTTTTTCAGTTATGCGAGATACATAAGTACGTACAGACGCCACACCTACACTAGTCAAAGTGGATTCAGGGATAGTAAAAATGGATATTTCCGTTAAAATATGAAAACCGAAATTTTTCGCGATCAAAATATTTCCTTTACTTCGTTCAAGGAAGTAAACATTTAAAGTTAAAAAAAATATATACTTTTTATTTTCTTCTTAATTTTACTTTTCAAAAGTGGTCTTTCAGTTAAATTTACATTCTTTATATTTAATTTGAATACTTAACATTATTTCTGCAGCATTTTTAGTACCAAAACCTTACATATATTTATATATTTTTTTAAACTGTAATATTTATCTACTAAGTATAGTTAATTTTTTTTTTTTTTTATGAAATATGTATCCAAAAAAAGTTTTATTTAATTTCATTTGGCAAAATTAATTAATTTTTTTTCATAATAAAATTGGAACAGACTTTATATTCTTTAGTAATTAAAATAAAAATGTATACTTTCGACTTCGATTTTTTTTAGCTTTATAATAATTTTCTTAGAAGTAACTGAACATTAGTTACGAAACATATTCATTCGTATATAAAAAGACACAACAACCGTCAATTTTTGATGGTTCAAATACAAACTTTATTATATAACCCCGTTGGAACAGAAAATTTCAACAGGCCTTCGTTTATGTAAAGCTGTCGATTGTTTTAAACAAAAAAGATACCTAACGAAGTTTAACAGAAACCGTCTGCAACATCTATTGCATATAAAATATTAGTTTATATACCCGATGTTTCTCGGGGAAATAATTTTCTCATATGCCCACCCGTTTATTTTTTTACAATAATTATCACTAACTTCCACAACAAACGTAAATCTTCTACGCATTTCTTCTTGTTGAATTGAACGTTTCACATTGCAATCGATTTATAACTCCAGCAACAAGGTCAGAATAAAAACGCGAG
Organism: Lycorma delicatula; assembly: GCF_047948215.1. Taxonomy (NCBI): domain Eukaryota; kingdom Metazoa; phylum Arthropoda; class Insecta; order Hemiptera; family Fulgoridae; genus Lycorma; species Lycorma delicatula. The sequence goes on from NC_134467.1 coordinate 7,765,403, forward strand.
AAGTTTGCAGAAAGAACACGTACTTTAAACTTTCAAACGATATACATCCTGACCCCTCGCAGAAAAAGACACCCGCCTTATGACGATTCCGGGCGCCACACCACCCTCTCCGTTCACAGCCCTGATGAGCTTTACCGGAGGTCATCTTTTAGACAATCTAATATCGTTAACGCAATACAGTCATCGGTTTGGCATTTGTCACGACGTCGCCGATGCAAATGCGTCGGCAGAGATTTCCGTCAGCGGCGCCTTCGTACGGCCTTTTCCGACCGCGACCGATTACCGTAACTTACAACTCTCAACTATCAAATTAACCGATTCGCGGAAGCGCCATCGCATCCTCTAACATCGAAGGTTTCACACAAAAACTCTCCTATATGTAACTTCAATTAGACTAGGTAATTTAGACTAGGTAATTAGACTATCAGGTAATTACTCGATCGATTCTTTTAAACGCCAAAAAGAGATACTACTTTCGTAGAAAGAAAACAAGTTTCGATCGCAACAACGACAATTTTATATTACAAATCAATTTATTCAAAGTCCTATCGGTTTACTTAAAAATCAAGAAATTCAAGATTCGCAGATTTAATAAGCCTCTAATGAAACTCTCTCTCCTCTGATCCGTTCTTTAAACTTTCAAACAAAATGCAATAACTAATGCGACTATATAAATATACGCAATTTAATTAATTAATTAATCTTGTCGTGAGCATCGAGAAAGATCCTATAAAAGGAGAGAAACGTTTTAGAATGTGTGAATAAAAGTGGCCAGACAAAAATATTATACAATATTACCAAATATTATAAAATTTTAAACCTTTACAAATGTTTTAAGGCTTTCACCCCTCCTGCAGCGGTTGCGGTACGGTATCTAAGACCGCTTTTTTTCAGATAAGTAATAATTCTTCAAAGTTTTGTTTAAATCGTTCATGTTGTTTAAGAGGAGATCTGAAACAAATACGCATACGTACAATGACGTTTACTTATATTAAGGTAACATATATATATATACATATATAATGTAAAATTTATTTATATATATGGGGAGAGAGAGAGAGATATATATATATATATATAAATATCGGAAGGAAAACAATATCAAAGAAAGAGGAACAAGTAGAAAGTTTAATATTACAAAAATTGAAACGTAAAAAAAACAACTCTGTATGAATATTCTGTCATAGAAAATAAAGAAACTAATGTAAAGTGAAATAATAAAAGCGGAATTTGTTGAATCTTTCGTTTATACGTATATTTTTTAATTTTTTTCTTCCTTTCTTTCTGGTCGATGTTCAGTGTCGATGCACTGGTTTGTTGTTGCATAGAGTGGGAGATAGATTTTTGAAAGAGTTTGAATTATATGATAGAATTTATAACAGAGGTCGATTTTTTTTTTAAATGTCGGTAGATTTAAGGGGGAAGGGCGAAACGGGGAGTAGAAAAGTAACAGAGGAACAGTTGATCTGGACAGTGCGAGAGAAACGGACGTATGTATAGTCCAAAACGTAAAAGCGGCTTTTGTGTTAAAAAGAGAAAGATGTAGCAATGTCTGTGAAGCGAGAGAGAGAGAGAGAGAAGAGAAGTAGCAGTACATACTAGGTTTTGAAATGAAGGTTTGGGGGTTTTTAGGACCGAACCGACCGGGGTTTATGCGGATGAAATTGGAAAAAGTGGAGGTAAACATGTCTACTTAATATTGTTCCCTATTGATTATATTTTTTTTATCGTTCCCAGTCTTTTCCCGTACGTGATCCGGAGGGAATAAAAAAATATAAAAAAAAAAACAAAAACTTCATTGGTCATATTTTTTCAGCTAATACGTCATCCGCTGTACCGGCCAATCGTTGGACGTCATTTTTATTCTGTGTATGTCCCCTCTCCATCCTCCTTTCAATCTCGCTAACGCTCCTTCTCTCTTTCTCTCTTACACGAGCCCGCGCGCGCGCGCGCGCGCGCGCTCACACACACATACACACACCCGCATATAGAGAGTTCTATATTCGCCGCATAAAGCTATACCATATATGCATGTCGTACCCCCTCGCGTAGAATAAGGTGACCTCTCCATTCCCCCCCGCGTATACACACGACCGTCTCTATCGCACTCTATCCCGTGCTTCATAATTTATTTTTATGATATAGAAGGGTGGTTCACTGATGGGTCCACGGGCGAGGGGCGAGCGGCGAGGGGTGACGGGGTGATTGTGTAAGTGGAACGGGGGAGGGGTAAAGGAGGGTAATAAGGGATGAGAAAATAAAAATTTGTTGGTTAGCTTTTCCACTTTTTTTTTAAACTCGTTCTCTCATATTGATCTGTTTTAAAAATGCTTTTGTAAACGCGTGTGTGTATATATATATATAATACGGTTTTGTTGTTAAAAGTATTTGAAGACGATTTTAAATATTTTAAAGTAAAAGTTTGTATTTACGTTAAGCTATATTTTAATTTTCAAAACTTACATTTTCATCGTGATACGTAAATTGCGACGCAATTTTTAAAGCGACCGAAATACTTTTCGTACTTTCTGTAAAATATAATAATAGAATTTTCAATTTATTTTTTTAATATTTTGATTTGAACATTTTTTTACTATTATTAAATTCCTTTGATTTCAAAAGACGTTTTATAAATCGGTCGCGTAGAGTACACTTACGTTCCACTTTTATGTAGCGTAAAAAAAAAACAATTATTATAAGGTATTTCATTTTTTCATATGATCTTCAAACTACATCGAATATCGCGTACGCACGATATCATAAGAAAGCAATTTTTTTTTTCATATTATGAAAATAACGTTAAATTTTTTTTCACAGGTTTTATAAGATAAATGTGCGAACGATTACATTTTAATTTGAACATTTTTTCTTGTTATCTTATTTTATAATCTAATAAAACATGTGTAGGTGTATTTAAAAAAAAACCACTTCGGATACAAAGAGTATACTGAAAGGAGAGATTAATTAAGCAAATTTTAAGCCGCTTATATATAATTTATTAAGAAAGCATCGTGTAATATAAAGTGAAATAACATTTTTATTTTTTTTTTGTTTTGTCTTTTTTTTAACGTTAAGAAAAATATAAAAGGTATTAGAATGAAAGTCGAAGAAAAGTACCTAATGATTCAGAAAGGAATGATATAAGTAATCTGTTTTTTCTCGTCGCTTTAACCTTTATATATTTATATATAAACAATATATGAATTAAAAGAAAAAGTTGAAGAGTAGAAAAAACAAACTAAGCAAGTAGAAAAAAAGTCTATAACCAAACGATTTTTTTTTTTGGCAAAAATCAAAATATTAAAGTAATTAATTAATTATAATTATTAAATCGCTAAATCAAAATATAAACGATATTAAAATACAGCTAATTAAATGATAAACGATAAAAAAAGTAAATAATTATTTTCCTAAAAACAATCCTTTTACACGTATAAAACAGGTTTTTTATCACCGCATGAGAAATAAAACAATACAACTTTATATTCCGCCTTCGAAAAATGAAAATCTTTAATAAAAATTGTTAAAAAAAAGGTATAAAAAAAAACTAAAGAAATTTTTAATAAAGTATTTAAGAATCTTATACAACGAAGGCTTTCGATAACGTAGACTGGATAAAATGTTCAGCATTTTAAAAAAATTAGGGTTCAAATACAGGGATAGAAGAACAATCGCTAACATGTACAGGAACCAAACAGCAACAGTAACAATTGAAGAACATAAGAAAGAAGCCGTAATAAGAAAGGGAGTCCGACAAGGTTGTTCCCTATCTCCGTTACTTTTTAATCTTTACATGGAGCTAGCAGTTAATGATGTTAAAGAACGATTTAGATTCGGAGTAACAGTACAAGGTGAAAAGATAAAAACGCTACGATTTGCTGATGATATAGTAATTTTAGCCGAGAGTAAAAAGGATTTAGAAGAAACAACGAACAACATAGATGAAGTCCTACGCAAGAAATATCGCGTGAAAATAAACAAGAACAAAACAAAAGTAATGAAATGTAGTAGAAATAACAAAGATGGACCACTGAATGTGAAAATAGGAGGAGAAAAGATTACGGAGGTAGAAGAATTTTGTTATTTGGGAAGTAGAATTTTTGGGAAAGATGGACGAAGCAGGAGCGATATAAAATGCTGAATAGCACAAGCGAAACGAGCCTTCAGTCAGAAATATATTTTGTTTACATCAAAAATTAATTTAAATGTCAGGAAAAGATTTTTGAAAGTGTATGTTTGGAGTGTCGCTTTATATGGAAGTGAAACTTGGACGATCGGAGTATCTGAGAAGAAAAGATTAGAAGCTTTTGAAATGCGGTGCTATAGGAGAATGTTAAAAATCAGATGGGTAGATAAAGTGACAAATGAAGAGGTATTGCGGCAAATAGATGAAGAAAGTAGCATTTGGAAAAATACAGTTAAAAGAAGAGACAGACTTATAGGCCACATACTAAGGCATCCTGGAATAGTCGCTTTAATATTGGAAGGACAGGTAGAAGGGAAAAATTGTGTAGGCAGGCCACGTTTGGAGTATGTAAAACAAATTTTTGGGGATGTAGGATGTAGGGGATATACTGAAATGAAACGACTAGCACTAGATAGGGAATCTTGGAGAGCTGCATCAAACCAGTCAAATGACTGAAGACAAAAAAAAAAAAAAATACAACGAAATGCGGATACGAAACCATAACTAAAGAAAGTAAACAGTTATTAAAAAAAAAAAAACCAAAGATAAAAAAAGTGTCAAAATTTATATCTAATTAAATAAATAAAATTAATAATATATACATTATGATATATAATTATATGTGAAGTAAAAACTTGGTGAGCAAATCTTGTTTAGAATAAAATAAATAGTTTAAAATCAATCATACGATATAAAGTGCTAAATAACAGAAAATATGTCTTATCATAAAAGAATTAAAATATTCCTGAAGATGCGATTCAGCTGTTAAAATTTAAAGTTTTAAATACGTAATTTCTATCTATCGTTTTTAGAAAAGCCTTATTAAATTGACTGATGAAAAGCAACTTTGTCTAAATAAAGATAAAACGGTTGTGGTTCACTTTAAAACCAGTCGTCACAAGCTTACTTACAAAACCTTCCGATTATCAAAGCTCACGATTATAATTGTACTATGAATGATAAAGGATGAAATTATAAATTTTGCAAAATGTAGAAGAATTTAAATATTTAGAAATTACTTTAGATTGTAAATTAAAATGGAAAAGTCATATGACAAAACTATTAAAAAAAATTTCATACAGTTAATTTTAGTAAATTGTATCGTCTCAGCGGTATATAAATCTAGGTTTGAATCGTTAATTACGTACGGATATGAAGTATGGAGTTCAACAAAAAATCATTTAATTGAAAAATTAAAAGGGCTCATAATAGAGAATTTACGGGGGATTATCTCTAAAATAAATACCGTTTCGTTGAAAAAAAACTTATTTTTAAAACTTTATAAATTTTTTTATTTCTCTAAAACTACATAACTTACACTACTCTATACAATCGCCACATGAATTAAGACATTTATCGTAGCGATACACCAGTTTCAATATACTCTCGTCGTATACTTCTGCCGCAATCGATTTAGCCACTGATTAACGACATTTTTAAGGTAAACGTTACCCGCGAATCGTTTACCGCTCAAAAACTTTTTCAATTTCCCAAAAAAAAGGGAAAAAGTTAAGAAAAAGCTAAGTCCGGACTATATGGCGGGTGATCGTAAATTTATTATCCAAATGTTCTTAATACACATGTCACATGTCGGACCCGCAAAATGTGGAAGTGCATTATCGTGCAGCAGGACGACGCCGTCGGTCAGCCGCCCGCGTCGCCGATTTTTAAATGGCGCGCCGTAACTTACGTACAGTTTCGCAGTAGGCTTCTACATTTATAGTCGTTCCACGCGGGATGAAATCATTCATCGGTATGCCAAACCGATCCCAAAAGACTGTGGGCATCAGTTAACGTCCAAATGGCTGCGGCTTAACCTTTGTCGGTCTGTTTGCTGATCGAGGATAGCGCAATTCACTCGACTGCCGTTTTCTCTCAGGCGTATAACATAAAATCCACGTTTCATCGCCGGTAACGATCGAATTAAGAAACTTATCACCTTTTTCTGTGTAGCGCATCAAAAATTCTAAAGCAGATTCCGTTCGGATTTTTTTGTGACGTTCCGTTAAGACGTGCGGCAACCGTCGCGGGCAAACCTTTCTGAAGCCTAAACGATCGTGAACAACGCGACCGATAACGCTTCTTGAAACATCAGCAAAAATAACGGTCTGGTTGTCGAGCCGTAAATCGTTGAGCGATGATCTTTTCTGAATTTATCGTCGACGCGTTTCAGCAAATCCTCTGTGATTATCGAGGGCCTCCCCGACGTTCTTCATCGTGCGCATTACTTCTGTTATTTCTAAACCTTTTACACCGTTTTCGAACGTTTCTTTCGTTCATTAAATTATCACCGTACACGGCGACCGACCGCCTATGAATTTCAGCCGGCTTAACGTTTTGACGGTTTAACGGTTTGACGTATGATTCCGCGTATTTCAAAGTCGGCGGCAACATCGATTTTCCTATTCATTTTATAACGTAATAACTCACACGTAATCAAAGATACTACAACGCGACAATCTACATACAACAGTGCAAAATGTACATTACTAGTGTAGCCATGAACGACACAGATTCACCGACCTTAAGGAGAGAAATTCCCAGCGGTCTTTACTTTAAAGATATCTCTCGTAAATAATTGAATAATATTTAAGATATAAAAGACGTATTTATAGAGTGGCCTCTAGTACTGACACTCCCACGCTCCCTCTAGTACTGAAATACGGTATGCGCGCGGTTTAGTTAGGATCACTGAATTAAAAAACAAAAAATATATACTTAAATAAAATGATAAATTATGTTGTGTGTGTGTAATGCGTGCATCAGAAAAAACCCGCGTGACGGAAAAGTTCTGCAACTGTGTCGTCAGTTTTTTTTAATATGTAATTAATAATGTGTTCTGTTCTGTATTTGTATAGCTCATTGTTATTGTATTTAACGGGACTTGCCGATAAGGCTTAGAGCCTCGGCGAGACCCAGATATGTATAATAAAGAAAAAAGCTTTTCCGTTCTGTTCAAAAATTATGCGATTAAATTCTAAAATTATAAATCTAATTAACTTTGTCCCTAATATTACTAATATGAGGGAACGCATTTCTATAAGTAAAATTCATAGCAGAAATTTAAAAACCTTTCAAAATTGAAAACGGAGTGACACAATGACATAGTCTTTAGCCGTTTCTACTTAACTGTACTTTAAATACAATATTTTTTGAATGGCGAAAAAAATTAAAAACCTAACACTTTCAATCATAAAAATCGGAACAAAACGCAAAGAAATATCGGTGGATTTTTTTGGACACACTGATGATCTAACTGTCTTCTCTGACGACCTAAACAAAATCCCCAAAAAAATCCAAATTTTGAAGTACATCTCTTAAAGAACTGGACTACAAATTTCCTTTGACAAAAAAAAACGGAAATAATGACAAATCCATATTAACATCCGAAACAAATAGCAGAAAAATTCGGGAAAATTAATCCAGAAAGATTTACCAGACAAAATATATTTAGAAAATCGGGCAAATAAAATGTAAATTAACCAAATATCTGTACAATAAAAAATCAATTTCTTACGATGCAAAATTCAGATAATACAATTAGGTAACAAAACCTAAAAGTCTTTACGAGGCAGAAACTTTAACATTAAATAATCAAGGAAGACTAGAGATTATAGCGAAGTAGTAGCGTCTCAACCTTTCATCTAAAGGTCCCGGATTTATATCCCGAACAGGCATGGAATTTTTCACACGCTACAAAATGTATTTATCATTCATCTACTAACTGTAAGAGGGTGTAAGCCTGTTGTTACTTTGTAAATAAATTATTTTGAAAACGTAAAGAAAAACTTTTAAGAGCAAACGAGAAAATTTATAGAAATTCAAAAACGTAATCGATACAATTAAAAAACGAAGAATAATTTAAAGAGAATGAATGAAGATATATTTTCAATCCTTTTGCTAATCTGAGAAGTAAAAATATTTGGCGTCTACAAATAGGAAAGAATCTCCAAGAGAAGAAGAAATTTTAGACAGGGAAATTCTCAAAAAAAATTTTAAGAGTTAAAAATATTTTATGCGGCTTAAAATTAAAGCCGGATACTTTTATACGGATTTGAATACTAGATAATGTATACCGGTGTTCTTTGGTGGTTGAGATTCAATTAACCGCACATCTCAGTAATGGTCAGGTGCAAGCCTACACTTCATTTACATTCATACTTATCATCCTTTGAAGTAATACCTTACGCTGGTTCCGGAGGCTAAATACAAAAAAATAAAAAGAAGTGGCTCAAAACGGAAGAGGAAACAAAAAAAAAATATAGAGGAATCTTAAGAAAAATGATGAGCGAGAGATGATAGAAGATTAAAGCCTCAAAGGAAAAATAAAGTTTGTTCACGCGATCCAGATGTGGCCAATACGAATATATATATATATATATATATATAAAATATAAACGGTATATAAGTAAATCAAAACGAAAATAAATAATATATACGAATGGTGGCATGTGTAAATCCCCAATATTACAAGAAGGAGTTTAAGGGATTCCAAAAAAAAATTAAATAAATACGAAAATTTAAATAAATTCATGAGTTTAAAATATTTTTCAATTAGATAATGAAATATTAAATAATAACATAGGGAAACATAAAACGTGAAAGGTTACAAAACAATTTCAATTCTAAATTAAAATTACAAAGGATAGACGTAATAAGTTGCAAATCAAAAGCCGAATAGCGTAAAAATGTAGAGCTTTCCGTACAAAAATATTTGTAATATCAAATATAAATGTACAAATTAGAAGAAAACTCTTCAATATACATGCGTGAAACCGTAATTTCTGGCAGCAAAATATATACAATAGGGAAAACAGAAAGTCAAAATAAACGCATTTGAAATGCGATGCGATTACATTTGGTGTTTAAAATTCAAAAAAAATCTGATGTGGACATTACATGACTTGCTCGTACCCCTATTAAATCACAAATATACATTTTTTTTTAAATGAAAAGTACATAAAATTTTATTTCATTAATAACTTTATTTATTTATTTTTATTGTTATTTAATTATTATTTACCATATTATTAGTTTTTTTTTTACCATCAGAGGTTAATAATTATTGTTGTTTTGTTTTTGTCTTCAGTCATTTGACTGGTTTGATGCAGCTCTCCAAGCTTCCCTATTTAGTGCTAGTCGTTTCATTTCAGTATACCCTCTACATCCTACATCCCTAACAATTTGTTTTACATATTCCAAACGTGGCCTGCCTACACAATTTTTCCCTTCTACCTGTCCTTCCAAAATTAAAGCGACTATTCCAGGGTGCCTTAGTATGTGGCCTATAAGTCTGTCTCTTCTTTTAACTATATTTTTCCAAATGCTTCTTTCTTCATCTATTTGCCGCAATACCTCCTCATTTGTCACTTTATCCACCCATCTGATTTTTAACATTCTCCTATAGCACCGCATTTCAAAAGCTTCTAACCTTTTCTTCTCAGATACTCCGATTGTCCAAGTTTCACTTCCATACAAAGCGACACTCCAAACATACACTTTCAAAAATCTTTTCCTGACATTTAAATTAATTTTTGATGTAAACAACTTATATTTCTTACTGAAGGCTCGTTTAGCTTGTGCTATTCGGCATTTTATATCGCTCTTGCTTCGTCCATCTTTAGTAATTCTACTTCCCAAATAACAAAATTCTTCTACCTCCATAATCTTTTCTCCTCCTATTTTCACATTCAGTGGTCCATCTTTGTTATTTCTACTACATTTCATTACAATAATTATTAATAAATCGATATATTTAAATTAAAAAAAGAGATGAATTCGAACCGATGTTCCTTCTCCTTGTAAGAGAAAAATATTTCATTAATTAAAATTTTATTTGGAATAATTCGAACCGATGAAAATAAGTACCGCTTATGATATACTGTTGAAAAGCCCTCAATGAGAGCTTACTGCAGATAAGAAAAAGTCCAAAGATTCAAATATTTTGGATTTTGGTCTATTACGGACATTTTTGGTCAAGTCGATTGCAAACAAAATGTGAGGTGCACAACTAGAAGTTAAAACTATTCTAAATCCTAACATCCTACGTCTAATCGTTTTTGAGTTATGGGAGATACATACACACGTACAGATGTTACGGCGAACTAGTAAAAATGGATTCAGGAATGGTCAAAATGGATATTTCCGTTAAAATCTGAAAACCTAAATTTTTCGCTGCTACAATACTTCCTTAAAAAAAACTATAAAAATAAAGAAGAAAATGTACAAAATAGATAATTAAGGATTTAGTAAATATATTAAAAAAATATTTTTTTACATTACCAGAGAACACGATCAGTAGAAAAAATTTAAAAACAGCATCAAATCAGTTAACGGACTGATCATTGAACTGAGAAAAAGATTTTGGTCCTTCTAATTACTATATTTACTTTATATAACGCATTTGAAAAATAAATTTAAAAAAAAACGGTTATGTGTTGAACGAATGTATTCCGTTCATTGTGAGTAATGGTTTATTGCAAAGGTTGATAATCCTAAATTGTATGCAGTTTACTTCCGCGAGCCAGTCGAGATGGTGATCTTGAGTCGAGCAGATGTATTTATTTCTTTGTGTATTTATAACCTTCGAATGACTGAGACCGTACTTTTCGGTGTGCACCGAAAACGGTGCTAACGTTACAACTTCGACTACTTCTCGTTCAAAACGTCTTCTGTGAGAACGAAGAGTGCATACAGACATTGAAAGACCAGTCTTCCGTTAGATTTGCAGATACACCGGTTCCTAGACGACAGTATAATAGCGGTAATCGAGAAATCGAAGGATACGTAAAGGATTATGGGCGAATGATATTCGATGAAGAAAAATTGCAAGACATATCAATTGCTACGGGTAGCAATCCCAAGTCCATGCGAAATCCGATCCGACAGAAAAACAGCGGTATTGCAATAGCATACAAGGCAGTGCACAAGAACCTCAGCCTTATCTATATATATAGAGGAACAGGGTTTCTGTTTGTTCGGGATAATCAAAAACTACTCGATCAATCGCAGCCAAATTTTTACCATTGTTTCTTGGAATAACCGAGAAGGTTTTTGGATATATTCATCTCGAAAAATCTCGCAAAACCAACCGATCGGTCGCTTTAAAAATTTTCAGGTTACTTTAGTATTATACCGTGGAAGGTTTTACTGCACAGAACGAGGCCCTAGCTCCCTTGAAGGTTAAGGTATTAAAAGTATTTATTATTTATTCCACTCCAAGGAAGGTGAAGTTGTAAATTGAAGAAAATAAGATTAATCCTTTTACTTCATTATTATATTTCTGCCTCCACAGAAAATAAATAAGTAATGAATCTTTCGTCGACAAAGGTGTGTGTACTTTAGTAACCGTAGCTACCGTTATTCTGTCCTTTGTAATTAGTTTCTTTTTCTGGTTGTCATAAAGCCTAAATACTTTAAATGTTATTTATCCGCATTATTCTCACAATCACGAGGATAACAAACAGTGCGGGGGTCCAAGGGACGGAGCCCTCTGGGTAGACGGGAACGGCGATCAAAGCGAGCTCTGCGGGTGTCCAAGGGCCGTCCTCCTGCAACACGGGAATAGCGAACCGAGCGAGCTCTGCGACCCTGGGGTAGGTCCAGTACCTCAGGAGACCCCGAGGAGCCCTGACCTGGCTTCGAAGTCGGGTCGGGATCGACCTGGGACCTGAGGGCCCAGGTTCTGGCCAGACGGGCCGGTTAGTTCCGTACAAAGTGAAAACGGTTCAAAGGATATCGGTCACAGATTTGTGAAAAGCGAATTCAATACTGCTAATGATTTCAAAAATTTCTACCGGACAATTCTGAGGATATTTTGGATTACGTTTTTCATACCGATCAGGCACGGTTTTCCAATTTTATGCCCGTCTACAGAACTCAGGTTCGCCGACAGACAATCCAGATGCCGTACATGAAATTCCACTGCATGACCAGAAGATTTGGGTACGGATTGCATTACCTACTAGAAGAACGGTCGGCACAATATTCTTCGCAGAAACAATAAACTGAAGTTCTTTACTGTGAATTCATTAACTGATTTGTACATGAAATAACAGAGGACAAAATTAATAAGGCTTGAATTCACCGATGCATACGGTCCGTGAAGTTCCTACAAGAGGGTTTTTGGAAATCGAATCGATTTTAAGGACATGTGATCACTTCGTTCTACGGATTTAAGCCTACCAGATCTCAACTATCGGTGGTATGCAGAAAGTAATATTTATCCAGTAACCCTCCACAGCCACCACCAACTTCAAATTCTATTCGTGATTTCACTAAGAAAAACTAGCGATAGTGTTCGAGAACAAGAAGAAATGCGTGCAATGTTTTAATGTTCGTGGGTATTTACAAAAACTACTGCAAGGAAAATCGATGTACGAATTGTTGTACTAATCCATGACAAATATATAATTACTTTTTGAACGCTTTTTTGTGTTTTCTGTAAACCAATTAGTTTGAAAACTATTAAATTTGTACTTTTTCTAATCGGTAGATTTTGAAAGAAAAACTAAAACGCGTATTTCGCCCACGGATTTTTTCCACATTGTATCGCAATCACCGATGTACAAATAAATAAATCGTTTTATTCTGATCGGTATACGGTTATAAAATACATAAATCATACTAAGTAGAGGTAAACAAGGTATTCCACGTTTAAGAAAAGGAACTGCTCCGGTATCTGCCTGGATCAATGAAGGGAAACCGTAGTCAAAAACTTGATTACAGCAAAATCATCCAAAAATTAAAAATAACATATTTAAAAAAAAAAATAATTTACCATATTAATTATTTTAAAAATACGTTAACAAAAAAGTTTTACAACTTTCGTGCATCGGTTATTAATTCTTATATAATGGAAAAATAGTGATAGATGAAAAAAGTTATCTAAAATTTCTTTTTTTTGGAGCGGGGGCTAATTTATATTGAGATTCTATTGTAAAATTATCATTATATTTTTAAATTAAAAAATTTTAAAAATCGATATTTTATTTCACTTCTACACCTCCAAAATCACTTCCAAGAATTTTTTTTTAATTTTTCTATATTTACTATGTTAAATGGAAACTAAAAGAAAATGCCACTAACACATGTACACCGTAAAAAAATACATAAAAAAAATCATTTATTTTTTCTGGGTGGGGCTGAATTATTATGACATTTTTATTGTAATATTATAATTAACATTAAATAAACTAAAACATTTTGAAAAAAAAAAAAAAATCGATATTTTTTAACTTCGATCGCCTTTCCCACCTGCAAGTATTGCTCCTATTTTTTTGGGTCATTCGCACTATTACTGAGCCTAGGAAGACATTAAAAAAACATTCGTTTAAAATATATGCAATAAATAAAGAGTTTGTTTGTTCGAATTTTTTTTTTTTTTGTATTTTTTGTGAGCGAAAAACGCTTTGGCGTTATAATCGTCCGAAATAAAATTTTATAAAGAAAAATAAATAGCAAAAAAAAAAAAATAGAAATAACTTAAAAACTAAAAAATAACTTACAACTAATATCCACAGGTAAGGTTTCTTTTTAAAAAACACTTAAAACTAACATCACGGCCTTAAAACTAAAAACGTAATATTTAACTAGAAATAAAAAGAGTTTAATAAAGTTCAAGAGGGGTGTGTAAAGAGCCCCATCTCGGATAACGGAACTAAAAAATTAACATAAAAACCTCCTAGGTTTAAAAACTAAAATATTAAAAGCTAAACTTACAATTAATATTCTAAAAAAATATAAAAATATCACTGTGAAAAACTTAATAGGGTAACATTTATTTAAAATGAAATACAGTAAAAAATATATAAAATTTAAATAAACATCAATAAATTCAACGATGTCCGAGAGGGGTGTAAAAGAATACAGAATAAAAAAAGAGAATCGTAACGATGAAATGAACAGAAAAAGAAACACGTTAAAATAATTGTTCAGCACTAGAATAAAAAATATATACCGCAATTTTAAATTGTGTGAAACATATTAACACATCGTAAAAATAGCAACACCCGGTCTAAAATACGCTTATTATTGCCCAGAATTTGGCGAATGTTTCTATGTAATTTAAATTTACGACGCAACGCCGCTTAACATATGCGATCCACAAGTATATGGCGCACAGTCACGCGGTACTTTCATCGTGGTGTGTGTCCTCAGGTACTCGTGTGCGAGTATTATGTCCTAATCGCAATCGTCAGAGAACCGCTTCCTCACGACGAATTTTTCTGCATAGGTTCGAATTTTGGGGAAGGGGAAATTTTGGGACGGTTTTTTTTTATACGGTAAGATAAACACGTACGCATATACTGAGCTTAATATAAAGTGGGGATCCGTTTGCAAAATTTAGAGAAAATTGACCCCAAAAAAACTATCTACCCCACCCTATCTATTGATAATGAACACAGATGTTTACCAACAAATTGCCCCGAATTGCATCAAAATAGGTTTATCCATTCAAAAGTTATTAAGCTTCAAAAATAAACGCATATACGTACGAACATTGCCCCTTCACTTTTTTTCTTTTTTGTCGGGTCCCTGGGTCATGAAACGTTGAGAAACGCTAAAAAAAACCCTGAACCCCATTTTTTGACTAATTACCATAATTTTCTTCTTGTAGCACAGCTCTAAAGCTGTGATGTCAGGAAAGTAAAAAATTAGCTGATATCCATTCTATTTCTACTTCCTTGTACGAAGTAAAGGAAGAATAGTGATCGCGAAAAATCTCGGTTTTAAGATTTCAACGGAAATATCCATTTTGACCATCCCTGAATCTATTTTGACTAGTTTCAGCGTGACATCTGTACGTATCTCGCATAACTCAAACACTGTTAACCGTAGGATGTTGAAATTTTGGATTTAGGATTGTTGTAACATCTAGTTTGAGCGCCTTCCTTTTTGATTGCAATCGACCGAACCAAAAAAGTCCCAAAAAAACCCAAAATCCAATTTTTTCTGGATTTTGGACTTTTTTTAACTACAATAATAAGACCTTTTTGAGAGCTTTTCAACGATATATCATAAGTGGTAATTATTTTCATCGGTTATAGAGTTATAGCCAAATAAAAGTTTAATTAATGAAAATATTTTGATCTTACAAGAAGAAGACTTTTTTTTTTAATTTAAATATATTGATTTATTAATATTTATTAACCTTCATTATAAAAAAGTTTTACAATAACTAATAATTCAATAATAACAATAAAAAAAACCTGAAGTTATTAATATCTGATTATTTAATATTAATTGAAAATTATAATTGAGAATCGTATTATTTTTGGATTTTATAGTTTAATTTCAGTTTAATTTTATTTAATTATTCCAAAATTTCTGTTTAATTTTATCTACGTTAAAATTAACCGCATAGTGACTGAAACATATACGCTGAGGCAAACATTTCCGATCTTTAATAAATTGCAATAATTTTTATTTTTTATTTCATTACGCCTCTGATATTGTCGGGCAATATTCTCTTCTGATAAGTCGGAGTTGATCGTCATTTCGTTATTTGTTTTTTATTGCCGATCACTTAATCGCTCTTTGGTTTGGTATAATTCTTCTGATCTTAATTTGCGTACACGTTCTCAATTTCAGCAGTCGTGTAACTTTCCACTTTATTAAAAAATTGGAGTATCGTATCTCACTTTCAAGTGAAATAAGTTTAAATGAAGCGCAGCAAAAAATGTATCTATCTTAATTTAATAGGCGTACAAGGAAGACATGTGATGTCCACATCAGATTTTTCTTCTTTGGAAATTCGTTATAACTTTTTTTGAGGATCCCAAAAGACAAGTAATTATAATAATAACGACAATTTTAGCGCCTTATTAACAATTTGACTAATAAAAAATGATGTTATTTGGTTTCTTATTTTAATATGTTAATTATTTTTTTACCGTTTAATTTTAGAATATTAAAAAGGTGACTGATATGTCCTAAAACATCACATTTTGATCGGTTAAAACTGCTGAATTTATTTAAAATATTTTCTTTATAATTAAATTTTCTACTTTTTTTTATTGATACCGAACTACGTGGAGATGTTTAGCATTCTCTCCGTTTCTGTATTTCTGTTGAGATTCTGGGTTCGAGTCCCGATCAGGAATAGCATGTTGTTCATAAACTACAAAAAATCCGTTTCATTATCATCCATCGATAAATGAAACAGCTGTCGATATAATAAAAATTAACAAAATAAATTTACACCAAGTGCTAATGTACATTGACTCCAGGTTTTACTTTCCCGTTTAGATAGGGCTGTACCTATAGAAGGGTGAAAGTATTGTAATCGGTCCGATTTAGGCGTATTAGGTTTTCACCGGATTTTTACGTTTTGACACCAAAGGAACCCGAAAAAACAAAAAAAAAACCGGATGGAAATTTTCAGGATGTTAATGTTATTATGCACGTATGCGTGTTCAATGTTGGCCTTTAAATCACCTTGTATCACCAAAACTACCGGACCGATTTTCACCAAACTCGGTTAGATTACTTCTATAAATGAGGCGTTGATGCCATTAAATTTTCTACTTAAAAAGTCAAGGGGGGTCAAGGAGGATGAGGCTGTAGAGAAATGTCACCTTCAGGATTTCGAGATTTCGCATGATTAAGGTCACATTTCTCTTAGGCACGTTTATTAACGATTAAAAAACGACCATATTTAAAAAAAAATTTGTAAAATCGCATCACATCCCAAGAAATGCTATTGAAGTCGTGTGCTATGTTTTAACGTCAAAGGTGAGCGATAGAATTAAATAAATGAATAATATTCGGTCTGGCCGGGGCTAGAACTCGATCGCCCGGTAGACTCGGTACCTAGCGCGTTAACCCTAGCGGCTACACCGGTCTGCCGACCGTTCAAGCGAAATTTCTTCTTTATAACTTAGGAAATTACATTAGTGTAGTTACGGCCGTCGCCGCTAGTATCGCCACACCCGCTCGAATTAAATACTGTGTGCGCACGCCTTTAGGTAGAATCGTTGAATTAAATAAACAAAAATATATTTAAATAAAATAATAAATATTTAAAAATAGCCGTGCATCAGAAACAACTGTGTTGTCAGCTATTTTTTAATATTAAAACATAAACTTTTCTGGGAAACTAAACCGGTTAAACAGTTCGGGGATCCATTATTTCATATAAAAAATATCTATGTAAATAAAAATGTAATTGTTTGAAATTTTGACACAACGTTGCATTCGAATATGCACGTGTTTTTATTATACCTAAGATGTCACACCTGTGACAAAACATGTTTTTTTTTTTAAAAAACAGCGCTATCTATTGGACGTAAAACCAACACACGCAACAATAAATATTTTACGATTCCATTTCAATGTTTCCGATATGTTTGACCGCTACAGACTACCACTGGACCGATTTAAGTGCGGGGAAAAGGTAGAAAAGGAAAAATCTAAAAAGGTAAAAGAAGGGAGAAATGGAAAAAAGAAAAAAGGGTAAAACCGGAAAAGGAAATGGAAAGGGGGAAAGAGAAAAAAGAAAAACGGAAAGGGGAAAGGGAAGGAGAAATGGAAATAAGGGGAAGATAGATGGGAGAAGGGAAGTGAAGGAAAAGAAAAGGGGGAACTGGTGGAAGGAAACGGAGAAATAGGGAAAGAGAAATGGTGAAATGAAAATGAGAAAAGGAAAACGATGGGAAAGGGAAAAGGGAGAAAAAGTAAAAGGGTAAAAGGGAGAGGTTAAATTTTTGTTAAGTTCCGTTATGTTCATTTTGTTAATGTTTTATCAATCTTTCAATCGTGTTCATTTATCTATATATATATATATATATATATATATATATATATATATATATATATATATATATACTCAAATCTAGCACTAGCGAAGCATTGCCGGATCTGCTAGTATATATGAAATATTTAAATTTATAACTCGTAAGAATTTCAGTTGTCTCATTTTACCTTTGGATTACAAGTTGAAGTATAAAGGTTTTTCGTACAAATATTTATTGAAGTTATTTTTCTTTATTTTTACCCGTGGAAGATATACTGAAATATACAACATAAAAACACACATCTTAAAGTAACCAATGTTCTTTTGATTTATTTTATATTCAATTATTGTTATTTCTTAACAAACAAATATATATATATATACACAATATGTTCCCTAACGAATAGAGATATATCGAATGTCTAAACTTAAATGAAAAAAAGGGAACGGCAATTAAGCACTCTAAATTCTGTTTATTTTAGGTGACACTACAACAAATGTCCAAAGATGATAATGAAATGAATTATTGTAGCGTGTAAAAAAAACGATTTGCCTGATCAGAACTCGAACACAGAAACTGCTAATAAAAGGCAGATACGTCCGTCTCTCTCTACCACGGAGATCGGGTTCATTAATTAACATTATATATTAATAACGGTGTTATATGTTAATAATCGAAATCTGAACTTTACTAAACACTTAGACCGATTAACGCTATTAAAATTAACTTATTTTTGTACAAATTAAAGATTACAGTTGAAAACAGAATTTGATAAATTTTGAGTGTAATTTTCAAGAAAATGTTACCTTTTAAATATTAAAGAGCTAAAAATAATAATCAAACGAATTTATAAAATTTCGTTAAGACTATATGTTTTTAATCTTCGATGACGTAAGCGTTTCAAGTGGCGAATCAAAGTACTCTGCTTTTATTAAGTCGCCTAAATATATACTTAGAAAAATATATACATATACAAGTATATTATATATATATATATATATATATATATATTTTAGAAAAACGTATCGTGTATTAATTAATGTAGATCAGAACGATATTTTGATCAGAATTTACATTCTCTTTTTTTTTAATTGTTATTAATATTGTTCGTTATACTTAAAAAATTGGCATTTCGATTTGTGGATTTTTTACAAAGAAATAAATTAATTAATAAATATTAAAATTTTGTACAGTATAATCATTATTCAAACGAAAGTATTTAACGCTAAAAAAAAATTAAACCAAATTTGATTAAAGAACGAGTATTGAAGTAAATTTTATTTAATAATAAAACGAATTATTTTTTTTTTCTAAGAAATAAATAGAACATATGTTATTTTATATAATATAACTTCTTTTATTTTAACCTTCGGGACCACCGTTAGGTATTGCTTCAGAGTATGAGATGAACGACAATGTTTTATCCAGTGAAAATGCCATGCCTGACCGGGATGCCTGACTTTTATTGATTTTCAAAAAGCATACGATTCGGTAGGTAGAACATCACTTTTTTCAATATTAACAGAATTAGGTTTAGATAACAAAACCGAAAATTTAATCAAAGCAACATTAATTAACACGCGCTGTAAAATAAATTTTCCGGGAGAAATAACCGATCATTTTCCAATCGAAACCGGCGTAAGACAAGGAGATGAACTTTCTCCACTACTTTTTTAATTGTGGTCGTGAAAAGGTAGTTACAGAACGGAACAAAAAGTTAAACAAAATAGTGGAATAAGACTGGCAACTGAAGGACTAAAGATTAACTCTAACTTTCGATGATGTTACGGCACGATTAGCAAAAAATTAGAAAGAATCTGAAAAAAAATAACTAAAATGGGTCTCAAATGGCGTTTCAAAAAACGAAATTTTGACTAATGATAAAAACCGCCCGAACTTTCTCAGTATAAATAATAAACAAATCTGATGTAGACACCACATGACTTTCTTGTACAACTATTAAATTACATATACGCATTTTTAAAAGTACATAAAATTTTATTTCATTAAAAACTTCTGATATTTTTTTATTATTATTGAATTATTATTAATTTTAATTTTTTTTTTAAATTAGAGGTTAATTAATAAATCAATATACTTAAATTAAAAAAAAGGAGATGAAGTCGGATTTGAACCGATGTGACTCCCCTTGTAAGATCCAAATATTTCATTAATTAGAATTTTATTTGGCTACAACTCTAGAACCGTTGAAAATAAGTACCGCTTATGATATGTTTCGGGAGATGCACAACTAGATGTTACAACAGTCCTAAATCCAAAATTTCAACATCCTACGGCTAATCGTTTTTGAGTTATGCGAATCGCATACTTACGGACAGACATCACGCCGAAATTAGTCAAAATGGATTCACGGATGGTCAAAATGGATATTTCCATTGAAATCTGAAAACTTTTCGCGATCACACTAGTTCCTTTATTTCGTACAAGGAAGTAAAAAATCTGTTTTTGTCCGAGGGACGTTTGTACATATTATTTACGTATTTATATTACTTACGTTCGTCTTATAACTCTGGACCCCGTCGACCGATTTTCTTCAAATTTGGTAGACAGGTACTACCTTAGTAGGGAAAGTACGTATTAAATTTTTGCAAAAATTAAAACAAAGGATGAGATGTTTAGGCTGAAATAAAATGTTAAATCTTTACCGGTGTACTACAGCGAATAAATGTTTCTAACAAAATTTGATCGAGATCACGAATTACCAATAAATCTAATTTAATATTCACTCCCTCTCTCAAAAATGATTTAATATATATATATTTTTTTTTTGACTATATCTTGGTTCAAAAAAGGATGTAACGGTTGAGTTTTTTATATTTATATTTTCTACATCGATAAGCCTTCAAACCACTATAAAAATCAGTTGTCAATCCCACTGCGATGCTTTGCGGTAAAAATTGCTTAAAAACGGGTTATTTTAAATTTAAATGCATCTCGTAAGTTTCCACTGCATTCAAAATGTAAAAATATTAATTTTTTGATAGTCTTTACTGTTTAGTATTTCTTGAAAAAAAAATTAGCCAAAAATTTGGGTAATTGGTAAAAAATAACAATTTTTTTTATTTAGAATTACGGATGTATCTTTGTATTTAAAATTTTCTTATCTAAATTTATTATCACGGCTTAAAAATTAATTTTATCGCAATACTTTCAGTTGAGTATTGGAATACCCACCATGACAAAACCGTTTTCGGAATTTCAAATGTCTATTGATCATAGTCTCTAAAATAATTTAATACACCTTCCCTGACGGGAGAGCTAACAAATTTAAAGAAAAATGAAAATAATTTTTTGCTTTTAAATTTAATTAAAATTAGTTTCATTAAATATATTTTACTTTGTTTTTTCTGTATTTATTTATTTAACTCGTAACATAAATTAAAAATAAGTATTTTTATATAAAAGTATAAAAAAAGGAATTTATAATTTTGGTTATTTTCTTTCAATATAAAGATACAGAATAAAGTTTAAAATACACGAATTGAAAAAATGAATTGTAATCTTCAGCGCCTTTTTTTTTAGATTTGACCGGTTTGAAATTGAATTTTTGAAACCGACCTTGAAAACTTATAGTAATTCCAGACCGGAAATGGTTTCATTTAAATCAACGAAATTTTTTGTGGTGTAATTTTGAAGAAAAGAAATCTTTATTGCGTAGGATTCCTTAAAATTTAAGTTTCCAGATGTAGACCGAATTAAACGAACAAATGTTCAACTACTATTTATTATATTTTAATAATAACGCCAACGTATGCGATTTAAACGAAACGTATATAAATAATGCATTACTCGCCGATACTACTTAAAAGTAGCTCCAAAGACAAAGGAATGATTCTTCGGTTCGTTTATTTATTTATTTATAATACGTATTACGGGTGAGTTAAGGACAACGGTCGAAGATGGATAGATTACGGTTAGATAGATACTTGATGAGAAACAAAACTTTAGGCGGGGTAGGAAATAAGTGCCGCGTTCGGTTTCAGATCGATATAATGCGAAAAACTTACACGATCGCTAAAGACCGAAGACCGAAAAAAACGGAGACCGAAGCGATTTGAAAGAAATGAATTCGATACACGACGCAATAAAACACAAACGGATGAGAAAGAAGGCTATGCAAAATACAAACGTCCGACGTTTAAAGATAGAAACGCGGTGTACAAGTCAAAAAAGAGACAGGTGCGACAATGGAAAGAAGGGAACGTATTAAGAAGGAAGGATACAGAAAAGGGAAAAAGTGATGAAACAGCGAGGGACGGAGGAAGAATCGTTTGTTATCAGATCATCTCATCTTATCTAGATTCTAAAAACCAACCGCTCTCCTACTATCATCATATGTTTCTCTTATTTTGTTTTTCAATTCATCTCATTACTATATATATATATATATATATATATATATATATATATATATATATATTAAAAGTACTACATCTAATTTAAATACAAGACAATGAAGAATAATAAATAAGCTTTTGTTCAAAAACACACACACACACACATTTATAAACGAACGTAAGAATATATGTAAAGTTGAACATCATTCCATAAATGTGTTTCCAAAACGACTTTAAATATTAAATAAACGATCTCAACAAAAAAATTCATTTTCTTTTTAAAGAAAATTAGCATATGGAAGATGGAATTCGTAAAAAGCCATCTGATATTCCACAAAAATACTGAAAATCGAAATACGGTACGAATTGTAGAAAAATAAATGTAATAAAAACGATCAAAAATAATCCTATCGGCGTATATACAAAGGAAAAAATTGAATAGGTTAAACTAACTTATATACAAAATTAAAAACGAAGTAAAAACTACGAAACAAAACGGGTAAACAAGCATTACTAGAAACGCTTATCAAGTATAAACAAGGTACAGTTAAACTTAAAAAAGAATATAGATTGTATTTTTGTACGAATCTGAAGCATAGACATTAACAAAAATTCGTGCGCAGTTCTGCGCAAGAAGACCTTTTTTTTATTTTATTTTATTCCCTTTTGCTCCCTTTCAAACACATAACCGATCGTCAGGACTATCAAAATAGATAACGCTACCTGAATATCCGAACAAGCTAACAACCGCAGATAAAGAAACTTCAACGTTCCGACGTTTTTTTTTAACCACCGCGACCACCGTACGTATTGTTTAGGAGTATAAGATGAATGATTTTGTAACGTGTGTGAAAATGCCATGCCTGACCGGGATTCGATCCGGGACCTCCGGATGAAAGGCCGAGACGCTACCACTCGCGCCACGGAGGCCGGCAACGTTCCGACTTCCAGCATCATAACGAACCTTCTAACTTGTCCCGCTTAAATTTTTTCGACCCATTATTTTAATTTTTTATTAAAAAAATAAAAGTAATAAAATTGAAAAAAATACCCTTGCGCAAGAAGACAGACTTTTATTTCCGATAAATATTTCGTAGTCTTAAATACACTGATTTATAAAATACAACGAACTACAAATGTTCATTTAAATAAAAAAGCGTCGACCCAATATACCCGGTATGCATCACCGCATAAGCGAGTATAAAAACTAAACCGCTACACAGTTAACATAATCTTAAATTGAGGTTATGTTGTCTGATGTCCACCTTAAATTGAGCGTAACTCTAGAACGACTTAACTAATTTTCACCAAATTTCTACATGCACAACCTCAGATATACTACTACAGCATGCTTAAATTTCAATGAAATTAATGGCGTAATTTTGGAGATTTTCGAACCACAAAATTTTATACATAGGCATATATATATATATATATATATAATTTTTTTTTTTCTAAAATTAATCCTTTGAAGACCCATATAACCTCTGTACGAATAAATATATATTGTAAATCAACTTGATCCACCCAATTACAGAATTAAGAAATATCTTATTTTGTTGTTTATCTACAAGAGTACTTTCGCGGAATGCCGCATCATCAGTTATATGTAAAAAAACCGTTTGTATAATTACAGACTAAAGATTAAAAAAATGTATTTTATATATATATATATATAAAATATATATTCCTTATATATATATATATTCCTTATATATATATATATATATATATAAGGAAACTACGTTCTAAGTGAATGGTATTTTTGTAGTCAAACCTCAAAATGTAAAGAAAATTCATTTTCAACCCCCCTCCTCGAACCACCTGGAAAAAGTAATACTATTTTTTTGTTGAAAAGTTGGCAAAAAAGGATAAAGAAAACTGGAAGTATTTGAAATGTTAAACGAAGGTAATGGAGAACATTATATAGAAAAACGAAAAGTACTAGGAGAGAACAAAAATATAAATGTAATCAGAACAATTCAAAGCGGGGTTAATAAGCAAGCGGCTTTCTTTTTCTTGTTTTTAGCCTCCGGGAATTACCGTTCAGGTATTACTTCAGAGGATGATATGTATGACTGTAAATGAAGTATAGTCCTGTACAATCTCAGTTCGACCGTTCCTGAGATGTGTAGTTAATTGAAACCCGACCACCGAAGAACACCGGTATCCACGATCTAGTATTCAAATCCGTGTAAAAATAACTGCCTTTACTAGGACTTGTACGCTGGAACTCTCGACTTCCAAATCGGCTGATTTGGGAAGACGCGTTCACCACTACACCAACCCGGTGGGTAATAAGCTAAGTGGCCGGGTCATATCGTGAAAAGATAACGACCGATTAAAAGGAAAGCTAGAAAAATCAATAGAATCGAACAGGTTATTAATAACAGAATTTAATTTCTATATAGATGCTGCAAAGGACCTGCCTAAAAGTAGGTAATTTATAGTGTGGTCAAAATTTAATAGTATATAATCACAAATTCCTCATTACATTAGGGTTTTATTTTTAAGGATTATTATTAAAAATACTATTATTTTTTATTTACCTTTTTCTTACAAAGTTTCCGATTAGACTAAACCTTAATTTTTTTTCGTTTCATGATTACAAATAAGTTTCGTAGCGTATCAAATACCAAATCTGACGGGGATTGAATCCCAGGATTTTCCGGACGAAAGAGAGAGACTCTGCCACGGAAATCGGTGCAAATATTATATTTAAATATAAAATCCCGTTTTATATATAAGAACAACAAAAGGAAATCAAAAATTCTTCTATCTGCAACTTATACTAAAACTGATGTATGCGGAACTGTCGTAAAATTGTCATGTTTAAGGATTTCGAGTGAGCTCGAAGGCACAGTCCACCCATAAATGACCATAGTATTGTTTACGAATACTCGTACACCAGTTCCAATCTTAAGTGAAATGATCATTCTTTAATTCTGCAAGGTAATCAATACAATATACAAAATGAAGAATTATAGTGTATAATTTACAGCTAACATTCTTGTAACGTATCAGTTTTAGAAATACTTATTTTTTTGTCTTGACTGGTTTGATGCAACTCTCTAAGATTCCCTATCTAGTGCTAGTCGTTTCATTTCAGTATACCCCCTACATCCTACATCCCTAACAATTTGTTTTACGTACTCCAAACGTGGCCTGCCTACACAATTTTTCCCTTCTACCTGTCCCTCCAATACTAAAGCGACTATTCCAGAATGCCTTAATATGTGGCCTATAAGTCTGTCTCTTCTTTTAACTATATTTTTCCAAATGCTTCTTTCTTTATCTATTTGCTGCAATACATCTTCATTTGTCACTTTATCAACTCGTCTGATTTTTAACATTCTCCTATAGCACCGCATTTCAAAAACTTCTAATCTTTTCTTCTCAGGTACTCCGATCGTCCAAGTTTCAGTTTCATATAAAGCGACGCTCCAAACATTACTTTCAAAAATCTCTTCCTGACGTTTAAATTAATTTTTGATGTAAACAAATTACATTTCTGACTGAAGGCTCGTTTCGCCTGCGCTATTCGGCTTTTATATAGCTCCTGCTTCGTCCATCTTTAGTAATTCTACTTCCTAAATAACAAAATTCTTCTACTTCCGTAATATTTTCTCTTCCTATTTTTACATTCAGCGATCTATCTTTGTTATTTCTATTGCATTTCATTACTTTCGTTTTGTTCTTGTTTATTTTCACGCGATAGTTCTTGCGTAGGACTTCATCTATGCCGTTCGTTGTTTCTTCTAAATCCTTTTTACTCTCGGATAGAATTACTATTTAATCAGCAAAACGTAGCATCTTTATCTTTTCACCTTGTACTGTTACTCCGGATCTAAGTTGTCTTTTAAATAAAAAAATGTAACGTAATTATACTTACACGCACGCGCACGCTCACACACACCTTGTGTATTACGAAGTTATACCGGGACTTTTATAACCTATTCTACTCGTGAAAATAACGGAAAAATTTCATATTAACATATATTCTAAAATGGTACGTTTGCGAGTTACGGATGGTGAAAAACTTCGGTAGGATTTCAGCTAGCCCGGTGAAATGAGGTTGTAATGAAAATTTTACAAAGTTAATTAAGGGGCAAAATTAGTAATTTATGGTTTTTGACCTAAAAATCTAATAAAAGAGATCCTAGTACTATATCTGCAATTATTTTTGAGAAATTTGAGGTGAAAACCAATAATTTGGGGTAAAACACCACGTTTTTTTATGTATGAGGAACAATAAATTTGAAAACTTTGGAGATTTTCGAGCCACAAAATTTGATACCTGGGCATATATATATATATATATTTATTTATTTTTTTTTTTTAAATCAATCCTTTCAAGACCCATATCACCTCTGTACGAATAAATATATATTGTAAATCAACTTTATCCACCCTACTACAGAATTAAGAAATATCTTATTTTGTTGTTTTCTACAAGTACTTTCGCGGAATGCCGCATCATCAGTTGTATGTAAAAAAACTTTTTGTATAATTAAATACTAAAGAAAAAAAATATATATAAATATATATGTGTTAAATGGTGTATATGTTAAACGGGTAATAAACAGATAAAACTTTTAAATATCTTGTAGAGGATCTAATTCTGAAAAAAATGGTGTAAGACAAATCGAATAAAACAAACAAAAGTTAGAAAATTCGAATTTTATTTAGAAACAACGTACTAGATCAGTGGATCCCAAACTATTCCGAGTCGCAGCGCCCATTTTCAATTAAAATATTTCCACGGCGCCCTACCTGAAGTAACAGTACGACTACTCATTAGTAAGAGATAAAAATAAATAAAACTCGTGTATCTTCATTTTTTTACTTTATTGACATTAAATTAATAATTATACATTTGTTGGTTCGATAAATTATGAAGCTTTTACAATATTTCGCGGCGCCCCTGTAGAGAGGCCGCGGCGCACAATTTGGGAATCACTGCACTAGACCAAAGTAGATTATGAGTAACAGTTTATAATAAATGTTTAAAAATGAGCCCGTCATATTCAAAATATTCCTCGGCAAGCTTTTTTACTAATTTTTTTACTCTTATTAACTCTGCAGGGCAGACCTTAAGTTGCACAGCCGCATCCTTAATGCAGACAATTAATTCCTCACGAGAATGTATTTTTGTTTTGTATACAATATTTTTCATCCGTCCCTAGACGCAATTAAGGGTGTTAGATCTTAGTCTTGGTAGCCAGGAATGCGGCCCGGTAGAACCTATCCATTTCTCAGGGAAATGAAGATTTAAGCGAATGAAAATCGCACAATAGAAGTGGGACGCATTAATCCGGTTAATTTATAACCGATATATATTTTATAATTTTTTTTTTTGTTACGGAATTTCACCTGTAACAACTTCGGTACGATAGACGTTTTAATAACGGTTATATTTATAGAATGCGCGCCAAAGTATTACGTACGATTGTATACTACACGCGTGTTTGTGTATACTTTGACGATGTCATACGGTTTTGTGTTGAACATAAACGAGGGTGCGTATACGTGAGGGACATACAGGTGTTACGACTTTTAATATCGGCAATTCTTGCCGTTCTTTATACAAACGCTTATAAGTTAATATTAGTATTAAAACTTGATAGCTTAATGTCATGAAATGTGTAACAGAATAAATATAAAAGCAAGCAGTGGTAAAAGTGTTTAGAGGGTTAAAGTGTCGGTGGCGGTTATATATGTAAACATTTTTTTTTTCTTTTTTTTGGGGGGAAAAGAAGAAAAAATATTCCGTAAAAGGTACTACGTGTGTACTGCAGGGACTCAGAAAGAAGGGTTTTTGTGTGTTGTCTGTATGTGTATGTGTGTGCGTGTATACAACTTTATTATTTCACCCACTTAACTCACTGCAACCGCTTAAATTCCAACTCTCCCTCAGCCGTTACACCACCACCTCCCCCCACCACTTTCCCCCTTATCCGTGTTCTAACAGAAACATCACACCACACGCCGTATCCCCTAAGCAGCAAAGCAACACCAACAATCTTTTTTTTATCTCGCTTACATTTCACTCGCCCTCAATGATTATTTCAAAATACACACGCACACATACACGAGAAAGTGTGCTCCTTTCATATAATAGTTGGTGGTAATGTACTTAAGCGTTTATGGAATCGGTCTTTTTGATTTTTTTTTAATAACTTAGTTATTTTGATAAAAATGTACGCGTGAATGAATTCACTTAAGGCCTGTTGCTTAATTACGTGTTTACGTACCGAAAAATAATTATATTATTTTTCTTTAACGTATTAATATTATTTTATTTTATTTAATCCGTTACGAAATCTTTATTGAAAAATAATGTTCACTTACTTTTCCACAAGAAAATTCTTCATTTCATATGTACAACTGCACTAAAATTCAGCTTTCTTACTCTTCGGGAAACGAAAGAATCAAAAATGAACGACTCAGTATGGATTTATCTATTGATCGTGATATTAAAAATTAGCGTAAACAAAATACATCATTTATTAAAAACCTAAATAGAAAATTGTAAAAAAATTTTCCGTCACGCAACAAAAGACGCGTTCCCATAAAATCCTACAACTGCGGATCGTTTCTGATGCACGGCTTACACGCAATACTTAATTTAAAATATTCGTCATTTTATCTAAATATTATATCTTTTACTTTATTTAATTCAATAAATCTAACTAAAGCGCACGCGCATTTCGTATTTCATTCGCGCGAGTGGTGGCGGACTAGCGGCTACAGTAGGCGCTAACAAAACTAACCTAATTTCACAACTAACATACAAATTATTTCGCTTTTACGGTCGATAGAACGGTGTAACCGCGAGGCTTAACGCATCAGGTACCGAGTCGATCGAGACCCGACTACTTCTTTTACACGTTAAATATCATTCGTTTATTTAATTCTACCGTTCACCTGCGGCTCACAGCAGAGCAGACGAATACAGCAGCATTTTTTTGGGGGTAGAGAGGAGATTTTGCAAATATTTTTTTTATTTTTAAATCGTTAACAAATACGCCTAAGAAAAATATGACCTTAATTAGGCGAAATCTGGAGATACTGAGTGCGACCTTGCTCTACAGCTTCACCCGTTGAAAATTTAACGGCATCAATGCCCCGTAGAAGTAATCTCATCAAGTTTCGTCAAAATCGGTCCGGTAGTTCTGGATATATAAAGCGATTAAGAGGCCGACATCGAACACACAAGTATATACGAACATTAGCGTTCGGAAAAATTCCATCGGATTCCTTAGTATCAAAACGTCAAGAATCGGATGAAAACCGCATACGCCCAAATGGGACCGATACTTTCCCTTGTAGAGCTATAGCGCTATCTAGACGGAAGAGTAAAAATATTTAAAAAAACAAAAACATACAGCATTTTTAATAATCGGTATCACCTCCTTTGCTTTTGCGTTTTACGTCGAATATATTAAAACCTACTGGACTTACAGTTCTAGAACCTGTGTTTCTGTATTTCTCAGCTCTAATTACATATGAAACAAAAATTAGTTTGTAAATTGACAAGCTGAAATCTGGGCGAAATCTTTCGCTATCCGTAACTCGAAAACAAAACGTTTTCATACCTATGTTTAACCTACCGGGTCGGTCTAGCGGTGAATGCATCTTCGCAAATCAGCTGATTTCGAAGTCGAGAGTTCTAAGGTTCAAAACCTAGTAAAAGGCCGTTACTTTTATACGGATTTGAATACTAGATCGTGGATATGAGTGTTCTTTGGCGGTCGGGTTTTAATTAACCGCACATCTCAGGAACGGTCGAACCGAGACTGTGGAAGACTACACTTCAATTACACTCATACATATCATCTTCATTCATCCTCTTAAGTAATACCTGAACGGTAATTCCCGGAGGCTACACAGGAAAAAGTAAGGCTCTTTTAGAGAGGTTGTTTTTGTTGTAAATATCTTTGGTCGGGAAACGTAATTTGTCGAATTTGTTTCTTCTCTCTTCTACTGCCGCTTTTTGTATTTTGTTATTTCCAGCTAGATATTTGAAAACAGATACTACTTTAAAATTTCCGTATTCAATCAACGCTAATTTTATTTTTAGGGGTAGTTTTTGATGCTAGGCCCTATTCTGATTTTTCAAAAGATATTTGTAGGCCTGCTCTCTCTCAGCCACCTGTTTTAGAGAAGGTGAATCGCTTCTTCTTCTGTTTCTGTTATCATTAACAAAAGCCGTACATCTAAGTCGAGTTCAGGTGTTTTTATCCCTATCCTTACTCCTTTTATTATTAAAATTAGGATTTATTTTTATTATTTCTAAAAAAAAATTAAAAAATCCCACGTCATTGGCACAAATTATTATTATTATTATTATTATCATTCATTTTTAGCCACAATGACCGTTCCTTTATTTACAACGTTTTTTTTTGTTTCATTAAAAATAAATTTATTTAAATGCTTTTCTTTTATCGTTTAATTTTTTTTCTGGGCGTCAAATTTAGTTTTTAAGGTATTACAAAAACAAATATAAAAATAATATTCATTTACATAATAAACAACATGTAACGGTAACAGAGTACACTAACAAGCAACAAATGTACCTATTGCAAACAAAAAAGAGGAAAACATAACTATACCACTGCCATCCTTAAAAGAAAACAAAATCTAAATTTCTCTTCTCGTTCATATTAACTGCTTAAATTGCTAAATTTAAATCCGCTTAATGATTACTAAGTAATCTATATTACAAAAATACTACTAAAATATTATTATATTTATAAAATAAAATATTATATATTACTAAAATATTAATATATAATTTTTTTTATTTTAATAATTACAGATTCGTTTTGCGGGTTGTCTAGGAATCAATACGAATTTTCATTTTTCGGATGATCAGGAATAATTCTATAAATCATTTTCTTAATTTTCATTCGTATTAACATTCCAAATCCCATTAATAATTTGTAAATTTATTTTTTTTTTTTTTAGTAGATTTAAACAAAAAAAAGAAAGAATACTGGTAACACGACTCACAATTCAGTGTGGAAACATACTTACAATTACCAGACGAATTTGTGACACACGGATACTCCAGCACAAAGCCAGGGAGGATGGAGCGGCGAGGGGTTTAGGAACAGCCCCCTGCGGAGCTGCCGTTCGTCTCTGCTTGCACGGATGGGCGGTAGTGATGAGGCTCTGGGACTCTCTCATCCCTTCACGAAAAAGACAGAGACCCGGTGCGAGTGCCCTACACAGGGTGCTCTCACTAGAGGCATCGGCATCAAGACCTAGACCCCCCGGCTTCTGGGGTGAGGTCCAGGAACGACTACGGGGTAGGGGTTAGAGGCAGGCGATGAAAAGATCTAACCGGCAGGCTGACCTGTCGGACTAGACTTATGACCGGCCCGTTTGAGTAGACAACCCCCTGGGCTGTGCTTTGCTTTCTTGCGGATCCGACCCGAGGAGTACGGCGAGAAAAAAAATTCCAGACGAATAAAATTCCAGGAAGAATCACAAATTATTCTAAATTTTAAAACAAACTTTCTGTAATTATATTTTTATAGATTAAAAATTCTTTTCGCGTACGAATCATAACTACAAGAAGTAAAGTATGCTACTCGGTTCAAAATATGGAGCGTCGGTTTTTTTATGACATTTTATGACCCAGTGACCCCCAAAAAAACAAAAACATATGCGGAGGGGTAATTTTCCTACGAAAGTACGTACGTGTTTGAAGCTTAATAACTTTTGACAGGATAAACCAATTTTAATTAAATTTTGTACAGAGATTCGTGTATAAGGGACAACTTGTTTTGTAAACTTTTGAGGTCAATATCTCCACGGGATGGGATAGATAATTTTTTGGTGTCAATTTTTTCAAAATTTTCGAACCATAACCCCTTTTTATATTAAGCTCGGTACATGCGAATACGCTTACCTTATAAATTTATTAAAAAAATTTTGCCCCAAAATTCCCCCTTAACCAAAAATCTAAAAAAGCTATCTTTTATTACCGAATTTTTTTATTTGCCTTCCATACTGATATTGTAAGCGACCCCAAAAAAAAAATACTTTGGGGGTAATGTTGGGGAGTGGGAAGCCGAAAAAAGTATAAAAATATTTTTTTTTTTGTTTAAACTTTTATAAAATATATTGCAATAAAATTTTATCATAATCTGTATCATCTCTACTCATAAAAAATGTTTTAATAGACATTTAAACGGTTGCACATTTTTCAGTGAATTTTTTTATTTAGTTTCTTTCATTTAACACAGCAAATGTAGGAAAATCAAAAAAAAAATTTTGAAAGGTAATTTTTGAGGTGGTGAGTAGAAAAAATATTAATTTTTTAAACTTTTTTGTTTTATTTAAATATTTAATGATAATTTTACAATAAAATTTCATCATAAATTACCCCCCGTAAAAAAATAGAAATCTTAGGTAACTTTTTTCTTGAATAATTATTTCTCCATATAACCAATTCCAGGATTTTATTACAATTTGTAATTTTTTCCCTTTCCGATTATATAATAGTATCGTATAGTTATACAATATACTCTATAGGGATATCATGCTAAGATGGTTAACGTTTAAAACTCAGAATTTCTGTAAATCTTTATTTTTCGTCACCCTCCCTCAAACCTAAAAACACAACTTCAGAATGTTGATCTGTTATTTACCTAATGTCTCCCGAATGGTTGGACCGAATTTTATGTAATTTGGCTCTTTGATTTTTGTATATGGGAAATTAATGCCACTTAATCTCGGTTACGATCGCTGAACCAGAACGATACGGATCTTGTGTTTCCCGAACCGCAAAAAGATTTTATTCAAAGGATAGGAAAGTTTTTCTAATAATTCCATTACCTGAGGCGGTAGCTAAGATGATTTCTGATGTTATTTATCCTCATTCAATCCTCCATAAAGGGCTAGATGCAAAAAAAGTATTTTTTCTTTTTTGTTATTCCTAGCAACCCGCGCGGCCAGGGGCCCGCCTGGGTATTTACTTCACCAAGGTAGGCGTTTTGGCATCGAGCCCCGGTTAGCTGAGGTATTCCCCGTTAGGATGAAGCTGCGGTGTAGGAGGGTGCAGTCATATACTCTCCCAAAAGCGGACCAGAGTAGAGACAGATAGAGGGTATGTTTTCATTAGACGCTTATTAAATTTGTGAATCTTTTTATTGATTTTTGAGTAAATTGTCATTGTTGCGATCAACACTTGTTTTTTTGTGGTATGGATAGTATTTTTGGTGTTTAAAGACTCGATCAAGTAATCGCCTGAGCGAATAATCTAATTGAAGTTTGATAGGAATAGTTTTTGTGTGAAACCTTCGGTGTTAGAAGAAGGCGTGGGGATCGCCCTTCCGCGAATCGATTAATTTGATCGCCGAGGGTTGTAAGTTACGGGTAGTCGTGGTCGGAAGAGGCCAAACGAAGTCGGTAGTAACTTGTGTAAATATACCGATGGAAATGTCTGCCAAGCCATCTGCGTAGGCGGCATCCTGACAGAGAACAAACTGATGACTGTTGTGTTATCCGGTTTAAAGGGTCTAAAAGATGACGTCCGGTAATGTCCATCAGAATTAGGAACGAAGGAGGTGGTGTGCCGACCGGAATCGTCACAAGGCGGATGTCTTTCTCTGCAGGGGGTCAGGATGACCGTATTTCCTAATAATTTAATTTTTTGACCACAAAAATGAAATACAACAGGGTTCCAGAACCTTTTTTTTTCTTTTTTTCCTGTTTAGCCTCCGGTAACTACCGTTTAGATAATTCTTCAGAGGATGAATGAGGATGATATGTATGAGTGTGAATGAAGTGTAGTCTTGTACATTCTCAGTTCGACCGTTCCTGAGATGTGTGGTTAATTGAAACCCGACCGCCAAAGAACACCGGTATCCACGATCTAGTATTCAAAATCCGTGTAAAAATAACTGGCTTTACTAGGACTTGAACGCTGTAACTCTCGGCTTTCCAAATCAGCTGATTTGGGAAGACGCGTTAACCACTAGACCGACCCGGTGGGTTAGGTTCCAGAACCTAGTATCTCTTATAATTACTTAGAAAATTATTAAAAATCCATTTCGGAAAAAATAATATTTTTAATTTCTCGTATAACAATTACGTTAAAATTGTTAATAAATATATAATTTTAATTTTAATTACAATTAGTAAGTAAACTATTATAATAAATCAATTTTCTTTACTAAAAAACAATATAAAATATATATTTCTAAAAAAAAAAATTGGCAAAATACCGCATGACTTTTCCGGCTACACAAGTCAAGGCACGATACCAAAATAAGATAAGTATCAAAATTCCCAAATTTTGAATAAAAATATTTTTGATTTTAGAAGTTTCCCTTCTCTGCGGGGAAAATTTATTCAAAAAGAAGTGATCCCTAACAAAAAAAAATAAAAAATAAAAATACCGGTCTTCTTACAATATATTATTTTAAAGAGCTGGGTGAGACGATGAAAATGATACGATTAAAACTAAATTCTGATCGCCCAAACCAAAAATGTGTTTTTTTTTAATATCTAGAACTACGGTTGTTATAATGTTCCCCTTTATTTTATTTTTTTTGTTATTTGAGGTATCCCGATTCTTTCTTTTGAAATCGTCTCCGATAACAGAGGTTAAATCAGTAAGCCCAAATTTAGAGTATTCATCCTTCAGGGCGTGGGCAAGGGGCAGGGGCGGATCAAAAAATTAAATAGCACATAAGATCATGTGATACCTTGTTTTAAAGGTCTTTACTTATAAATTTTTTTTAATAAAAAAAACGTTAGAGGGAGGTGTAAGTTATTTTTAATCCACCCAGAATATATATATATGTTAATATAATTCAGATTATATGAGATAAATATCCCTCAAAAAGTGAGAAAGAGTTTTTACGGGACAAAATGGGACTTTTAGATCATAATCTGACGCTTATACGAATGAAGCAGTAGTTTATTATTTTGAAAATTATGTTCTTGTATATGAATATATACAATCTACGTTAAAAAGTATGTTCGTTTATTCTTAAATATCTCTTTACCAAAACTAGAAAATGGAACTGTTTTTGTATAATTCCACACAATATTTCGACTTACGAGAAAGAATCTTCTGCTGCAGCAGCCATTTTTAATAAATTGTCAAACCGTTTGAAAAATCTTCCCACTCGTTTATTTCAAATAAAATTAAAAGATTTTCTTTTAAGGAAACAACATTAGTTTGTCAATGAATTTTTCAGTAATACTAGTAATAAAAAAACCAATTCATTTTTTTATGCATCCCGTTCAAAGGTGTACATAAATATCTTACACAAAATAATGGTCAACAATGAATTATGAATTATTTTGTGTTATTTTTACTTTCCCGTCTAGATAGCGCTATAGCTCTAAGAGGGAAAAATATTGTAATCGGTCAAATTCGGGCATAAGCGCGTTTTCACCGGATCTTGACCTTTTGACACCTGAGGAACCCAAAAAACAAAACGGAAATTTTCCGGATGTTAATGTTCGTATGTAATATGCGTGTTCGGTGTTGGCCTCTAAATCACCTTATATCTCCAGAACTACTGGACCGATTTTGACCAAACTTGGTCAAATTACGTCTATAAACGGGACATTGATGCCAATAAATTTTCAACTTAAAAAGGTGAAGGTGAAATGGTTTTCTAGAGCAAGGTATTTCAAGATTTCGCTTAATTAAGATCATATTTTTCCTTGGCGTATTTGTTAACGATTAAAAAGTAACAATATTTACAACAAAAAAAAGTTTACAAAATTGCACCCCAGCTCAAAAAAATAGCAAGTTGTGACGTCACAGGTGAACGGCAGAATAAATAAATGAATAATATTTGAAGTGTAAAAAGTAACTCGATCGCTCGGTTGACTCGGAATCTGGTGCGTTTTGCCTTGCTGCTACACCGGTCTGCCGACCGTATAAGCCAAATTTTTTCTACGTAAGTTGTAAAATTACATTAATTTAATTAGTGCCGACTCTCGTCGCTAGTACCGCCACACCCGCACGGATTAAATACGGTTTGCGCGCGGGCTTTAGTTAGAATTACCGAATTAAATAAACGAAATAATAATTATATTTTAATAAAATGCTAAATATTTACAATTAAATTGTTCGTGTAAGTCGTGCAACAAAAATAACCCTCAGTTGTAGGACTCTCTCGGAGCGCGGCTTTAATCGCACGACGGGAAAGTCCTATAACTGTGTTGTCAGCTTTTTTCTATTTAATGAATTTACCTAAATATTATTTCACGCGTCTATATTTAACTTAATTAATATGCGCTTATAATATCACATCTATTTTATAATTTATCTTATAACGACGGGATCTATAAAATGTTTCAAAATTTGGCGACTGGAATAAAATATATATTTATTGTTAAAATATAAATACTGTCTATAAAATTACTAAATTTCTTATAGATATAATTTTTTTAATTTATTTTAAAATATCAACAAAACATCTTCGTACCAATTTAATTTAGTTCTTATATTATATTAGAATTAAATTTAAAAAACGGTATATTTTTACAGTAAAAATTTACAGCTTAATTATTTTTTTTAATTTTAAACCGTTAAAATATAAAACCGAAAAGAAAATTTATCTTCTGGTGTTTCTCAACAAAACGTCAGTTGATTTTCACTACAGCTACAACGGTTTTAATTAATATAACAAAATAACGAAAAAAAGGCTAAAGAAATAATTTATTTAAAAAACGTAATAAAAGTCTCAACTTCAAAAAATAAATATATATTTTTTTTAAATTGATAACATCAACAACATCGATAAATCGATCGTATAAAAAATTAATGTACACTTTTTTTTTATTCAGAATAAACGTATTATTAAATTACAGTATTAATAATTACAGAAATATAACTACGGATCTTCCAACCCTGAAAGATTGCATCGTCGCCACATTCCCTATACTCTTCCCGTCAACGAAGACCGACAACTAGCCTCGCGGGAGTTGCAACGGCATTAGAACTTCTCCGGTAGAAAATTTGGGCGATAAAAGTTAATCGGGATAAATTAAAGCGCGTCACATTTACCGTGAGCAGGGGTGACTGTTCCAGAGTGAACACGAACGGTGTCTTTACCCCGCAAACAAAAATTACAGGACTGCACCTAGATCGCTTGAAATTAGAAAGGAAAACAACTGAACGCGAAATATAAGAAACTTATCGGCAATATACGGACCTCACATTCTACTACAAAGTTCTAATTTACGAAGATATCCTACGACCGATCCGGGGACTTACGGTTTGGATTTGTGGGGAACAACAAATACTAATAACGTAGATATCGTTACAACGCTTCCTAAACAAGGTAAAAAGTACGATTGCGGAGGCGCCCTGCTTCAACCGAAACGATGAGATTCACGAATACGTAGCCTTTGACGGTTCGTGAAGTTGTGAGACAGCACAGAGTTAATACCAATACCTTTAGAAAATCACGTCGACCACTTAACGATCGATCTGCTTGACAACAGCGAGGACCTGCGCCTCCATGTGCTTGAATTAGGGGTTACTGAATGACAGTTTGCAGTTACTATCGCCAAATCTAGCGATGTTTGTTTTGCTTACTTCTTTATTTACTCTTTTGTAGATATATTCTTTCAGTAATGAACTTTAAGAATTTCTCTTACCGATAACCTTCGTTACGGTCTGACTTATTATTGGAGTTCCTAAAGAACCGTCTATTATGTGCTTATTATCAAACGATCTACTTACGGTTTCACTTAAGGAGCCGACTGTAAATACGAAGTCTGTTCAGAAAATAATCGAACATTTTTAATTACGCGCCGACGGAGATAGTTAGTGACGTGTGGTTGGCAGAATTGTGTTCCGCATATGCTCCTCTGTACCGATATATTTTTGAATTTCTGATAACCCGTTTAGTTTTCGTGTCGTTGTTATTTGAGTACAACGTGTTTAAATTTTAATATCTTTTTCTGTAACGTACGGTTTTCGGGAGCAACGATAAAAAGTAAAGTCTTGCGTGAAACTTTCACAGAAACGTTTAAACTTTTGAAATAAGATTACGGAGATGATACTCTGGATCGTCCACGAATAATTTTCACGATTTAAAAGCGATCGTCGGTCGATTGAAGATGACCCTCGACCAGAAACACCTTCGACTTTTACTGATGGCATCCCCCGTTCAGAAAATCAACGATTTTCGTGCAAATCGCCGATCGATTCCAAGACAAGTTGCAGAAGAGGTTACCGTCTCGTTTTGAGTGAAAAATTGAACGTTCATCGAGTCGCAGCAAAGTTTGTCCTTCGTTTGACGACCGAAAAGCAGAAAGAACATCGACTGAAAGTTTGTCGGCAACTTCTTGAACAAGCCGATGACGATGAAACATTCAGGCAAGGGATCTTAACGGTAGACGAAAGCCGGGTTTACGGCTACGACATTCAACACCATGAATCGGCAAAGGATCACCACGCCCCAACAAAATACGTCATTCTTGATCCGATGTAAAACTGATACTCTCTGTTTTTTCGATTTTAATGGAATTGTGGATTTTGAATTCTCGC
Organism: Lycorma delicatula; assembly: GCF_047948215.1. Taxonomy (NCBI): domain Eukaryota; kingdom Metazoa; phylum Arthropoda; class Insecta; order Hemiptera; family Fulgoridae; genus Lycorma; species Lycorma delicatula. The sequence continues at coordinate 7,804,220 of NC_134467.1, forward strand.
CTCAAAGTGAAACAGTGAACCGTAGGTACTAACTATCAAGGCGTTTTACAACGGTTACGTGAAAAATTCGTAAAAAGAGACCGGAGTTGTGGCGAGCATCCCGTAGTTTCTTTACCACGACAATGCGCCCGCACTCTCAGCCTTGTCAGTTCGTCACTTTGTGCCAAAACTCACACGATGTCCTCCCTCGACCTGCCTACTTGCCAGACCAAGCTCGTTGGAATTTTTCTTATTTCCGAAATTAAAATCGGGGATGAAAGGACCCTGGTTTTGAGACTATTGATGGCATTAAAACGCATTCGTCACGGACCTTAAAGGTCATTGCAAATGAAGCTATCCAGGATTACTTCGCAAAGAGGAGACACCGCTTGGGAAAATGCGCGAGTAGGGGACAGGAGTAATTTGAAGGAAACAAGGACTAATAATCTGTAAAATTAATATTAAAAACATAAAATTCGGTTATTTTCTGAACTATCCTCGTATACCGGTTGCGGGAAAAAAATTAGTACATTAAAACTATAACTAAAATTCGATATTTTCGTCGAAGATTAAACTTTATGAATGATATTTTTAAAAATAATCTATTTTGATTTCGAACGATTAATAATTAAAAATAACAGAAAAATTTATAAGAAAATGAAAAATAATTGCAAATAGAATAGTTTCTTATTAGAAATTTATGAAATAATTGAAATAAAAACGGTAGACCTATTTATATAGATCGATAAAATGTAATTAATTAAAATCGTGTTGAAAAATAAAAGAACACGTTTATAAATAGTAAGAAAGTATATACAAATCAATACATTCTGCCCCTGAAAGGTATGCAACAACCGTCAACAACAACGGGAGCACTGTATTTATATAAATACCAGAGTTGTTTAAAAATTAAAGAGACGATAGCTTCGAAAAGACTAATACAATAAACTAAAATGTAATAAAATCCCTTTCGGCAAGCCGGAAGGCGTAGGTAGATCACACCGGTGTAAAGTAGGGGATAAAAAATATTTACCCCTTATAGTTAAGAATAACTTCAAATTTACTTACGAGAACGGTTGCGTGTGAAAAGAAGTTTCACGTGTTTAGCCCTCTTACAATTCCCGCAACATTTTGATCATCCCTTGCCGTAAGGGTTTGGTAATATCAAAAATTGTTTCTGACAAAATTTTAGGTAATGTTAAAACGACCGCTTTAAACCGATCCGAAACTGCGTTTATTAAGGGAGGTATGATATTTTGTTTTCGAAACCATTTTTTTCACCCCCCCCCCCGGGCCAATGGTTGGCGATATCAAAAAACTTTACATAGATAAGTTTTAGGCCCTTATTCAAACAATAATAGGAACATTAAACGAATTCGATATTTTACTTAATAAGAAAGTTATAGCGATATTTTGTTGTTTTTTTTTTTTCAAAAAAGCCCTCCCATTTTCACCCCTACGGTCCGATTTTGCCCATTAACGAACTCGACCGAGATTTTGGGTCTTATGTTTTACGTATCAATTTGAAAGTGTTTGGCACAAAATTCCAAGTTAACTTTTGAACTGACGGTGGTTTTGGGGTCTGGGGGATGTGAAACGCGAAGATATGTCGAAATTTTCCGGAAGTTGAATCATCGTAATAGGTTACTTTCTTATGAAATCCTAAAAGTGAAATCAAAACACATCCCGACAAGTATTTTTCTTCGAATTATTTAATATTTATATTGAACACTCATCAAGCTTTATCAAAACAAAAATTTCTCTTCGAATTTACTTTCCAGATCAGTGATAACTTTTTTTTTTACAAAAAAAATTATGAGTAAGTATGACTTTATCTACGTAGAACTGTATGTACAATTCCATCTTCAACTCTGTGCAAAAAATGAAATCAAAAACAATGTCAATCTTAAATTTCATTCGATCATTTTTCTATTACACGCATTTCACTTTTATTTCACCATCATATGGTGAACTTATTCATACTATTCAAATGAAAATTATTAATCCGACAAAAAACATTAAAAGTCAAATAAAGTTGTATTTTTTAGATGCTTCAATCTCTTTTGGCGGACCGATCAAGTATGATTGATCAATATCCCGTCTGTTTTAGATTGAAAATAAACGGAGTAAGGATGCAGGTTACTAGGTCGATCCCAGTTTTCTATAGGGATCCCATTTTAATACGAGACATCGTTTTTTATCCTTCAGGATAGATTCAATAAGATACGAAACTCTATTAAGAATACTATTCAAAAATAAGTCGTGATAAATTTTGTTCGTCGCATCTCTTTCGTTGAGATCTAAAGAACACTAAAATAGGTGTAGGTGTAGAGTTGTACGTAGAAAAAAAGTCTTATATTGAAAAATAAAAGAAACTTCACGTAGTAGGAAAATAAATGATCGAATGAAAGTTTAACCTTGACAGAATGTATTTTGATTTAATTTTTTTTTTGCATAGAGTTGAGGATGGAATTTTTCGTAGAGTTTCATGTAGAATTAATAAAAATGTCTTATATTGAAATGAAAAAGAAACTTTATGTACTATGAAAATTATTGAATGAAACTTTAATCCGCTAACTAGTACGTGCCATATGGTCATACTTGCTCATAAATATTGTTTTTTTTTTGTAAAAAAAGCATGATCATTTATTTTGAAAATAAATTCGGAGAAAAATCTCTGTTTTGAATAAGCGTGGTTGTATGCGTAAACATTTTCAATATAAATATTAAATAAATCATATGCGTTTTATATATACACTTTTTAAATACTGATAAGAGGTTAAAAAAAAGTACGAAAAGAATTCTTTAATTTTCTTAGAATTTTTTTGATAAATGAGATAAAATCGTGTATGGATTAATGGAAAAATTATTGACGAATAAAGTAATAAAAAAGCTGACACGTACAAGTTTTAAATATTAAAAAAACACGACTGCCGAAAAAACATTGCTGTTTGCTTCATTATAGCATAATTAAACAACGCACGGGTAACAATTTTGTACGTAGTATTTCTATAGAGTGTAACTTTTTTTGCCAAATCTTTTAAATTTATTTAAACATATATCTTCTATATATATATATATATATATATGTGTGTATATGCTTATGAATAAAATTTTGAGGTTCAAAACTATCCTAACTACTACATCAATTTCATTGAAATTTAGGTATGGATGTTAAAATTTGATAAGAATTCTCGAGTCGTTGTTGAACGCTCAGTATCAGGTGATCTCGGTCGGACCGCTTCGGAAGTCTGAATATTTTTATAGCAGTTACTGTGAGACTTTAATGCGCTTCAATTAAAAAAACAATACCGATCGAAAAATTGTTTTGCATATAAGAATACATTTTTATTCAGGTTTCTTAAACGTAATTCAAATATCCAAAATCACTCTAATTTATTTAATAAAATAAATTTTAAGGCCGGAAGATGTCGAAAAATCCTATTTTAATGATTATAGAGACAACGTCACCGCCTCTCAGTCAAGTTGTCATGCTTGCCAGAGCGGGCGTTAGTGTCGCCCCTCGATGTCTTAACGTTCAATTCGACACCTGGCTGGACGGTTCGACTAGCCCGCCGGGCTAATCTACCGGCTAACTCGTCGTCGCAAATCGGCCGATTTCGAAGTCGAGAGTTTTAAGGTTTAAATCCTAGTAGAGGCGATTACCGTAGATACCGGTGTTCTTTGGCGGTCGGGTTTCAATCGACCACTCGTCTCAGAAACGGTCGACCTGACACCGTACAAGACTACACTTCATTTACATTCATACATATCATCTTCCGCAGTAATATCTTACGGTGGTTCCGGAGGCTAGACTGAAAAAGAGACAGACGACGGCACACCTGGAATAGAAAATATTAGCTGATGTAAGAGAATTAACATTTTTATAAACTATTTTCTTAATTTCAAAATTTCGATCCCGTTTGTAATGTGTACGGTGGAAGGACAGCGTACACAAGTTTTGAAGAACTAAAACCGGCCGAAATTCAGTCCCGGATGTTATAACGGTATGGAAAAAGTATATTAAACGCGCAATAATCTTATAAGTAGACTGAACAGTTTAAATCAGACAGAACAGAAGCGTAACGAATTTTTATTGTAACGGACGATCGATGACAATTTCGACCGATCCTTTATAAAATTACATAAATTGACATACGGAAGAAAAGTTACAAAAATTTTTAAATCGCTTAAACGTGTAATACAAATAACGGCACTTTCCATTCCATTATTCACGATTATTTAATTTGCCGCAAAACATATTCGAAATTCGACTCGTTTATTTTTATTTTAAATCGGTTTTTGATTTAAAAATCCAAAATAATTTTTTGATTTTTTTGTTTCGGTTTAATATAATTACTATCTGAAAATAAATACCTAACTTAAAAAAAAATGAAATCGTAGTTACAAAAAAAAAAAATTTTGTAACTGCGATTTCATTTTATGTAGTATTATAACTGCGATTTTAAAATCGCAGTAACAAAACTACTTTTTTAATAAAATTATAACGGTTAAAAACTCTAAAAAAAAATAACCGTAAACATTTTAAAAAGATTTAACAAAAACGTATTTAAAAAAATAATAATTTAAAATTTTAACTTTTATTTTGATACCCGCTTAGAGAAGTTAAATCGACGTGAAAAATAAATTAAGTAACTTTTTAAATCCGATTTTAGAAGTCGCTTTTATTTAACGTTTTCTTTTTACGATAGAGTGGGCATCCAGCTATAGTGATTAGCCCGGTGGAAATCGGTAGCGTATAAAATGATGCCACGCCTAGCCGGGATTCGAACACAGGACCTCCACACAAAATGCTAAGACGCTACCTAATCAGCCACGGACGTCGGCGATTACATTTTTAACATATATATATATAAACATATATATACAAATAAATACAACTTATTTATTTCTATACGCTTAAAAAAAACTTTACAAAGAAAAGTAAAATTTAGACGACACGCGTTACAACGAGACGATACGCATCACGTTTCTGGACGCCTTAGATATAGGCCTGTTTGGTAAATCAACCCCTCTTTCGAATCGCCCCACCATAAATACGAAGCGACAGAAGGCGTGCGAAAGAGACGGACTTCAAACCCTCGTCATCCTCTCTCTGATCACGAAGAGCGATACACCCGCCTGTAATCGAGAATGAGCCTTCGTCTCTCAGAACCGCTTCTCTCATTAGCCACGAAGACTGCAGATGTCGATAAATCTAGTACCACGACCCTCATGATATTACAACAAAATCTCGACCCGGAATCGCAACTACCGTACCACATCTAGCGAGTTCTAGGCCTAAAAAAAGGCGTGACGATATATAAAAACAGATTTCGACAAGTAAGTTAACCCACCCGGTCGGTCTAGCGGTTAAACTCGTAATCGCAAATCAGCTGATTTCGAAGGCGAGAATTCTAGTAAAAGCAGTTACTTTTATACGGATTTGAATACCAGATCGTGGATACCGGTGTTCTTTGACGATTGGATTTTAACTAACCGCACATCTCAGGAACGGTCGACGTGAGACTGTACAAGAATACACTTCATTTACACTCGTACACATCATCCTCTGAAGGAATAAAGTTAAGTATTTCTTATGAAGTAGTTTTTAATTTTTTTACAAAAATTTACATCTCAAGTTCGGATAGAAGAATCACATTAATATTTGGCAATAAAGTTTTAAAATTAGCAAAAAATCAGGACTTAAATACCTTCGAAAATTACAAAATGCCGGCATGTTTTTTTTTTCAATCCTTATATTTTTATAAATATAAATTTTATCAAAATGTAAGTTTGCTAAAATATTAAGCCTTTTATTTCGAACAAAATTATATTCCATTTTTTAAAATCGTTTAGCAAATAGCCAAGTTTTGGCCGAAAATTGATGTAATTTTGTGTCCGTTTTCATGTCCTCCGCTTTACGTTCGGTTCGATTAAATATTAAATGTTTTATTTATTTTAATTCTAGTATTGAAGGTTATAAATTCATAGTACTGAAGGGAGAGAGAGCAAAAGAACGAAAAAATATTTATCTTAATTTTAAGCGATAGGTGTTGATATTTTGAAAAAAAAAAACTTTTTTGGCTTATTTTTAGATGCGTTGTATCTATCAGATTTGTTTTAAAATATTTTATTTAAAATTTCTCTGAAGAAGATCGAAATCGGTTTTAAAATCGAAATTGACACGTCTTTAAAATCACACCGAAACATACAGGTCCTAGAATAGAAAAATATAGCTTAACGAATTGGTCTTAATAAGTTAATTTCATTAAAAATGCGTGTATTTTAACGATTAGATAAAATTATTAAATAAAAAATTCGTGTAAATATCTTTTAATATAAAAAGTATTACAAATGATAATTATAATTACTTTTATAAACACAATACAATACTTATTTTATTATACTACAATTTTAATACAGGATGAAACTGGCTAATATGTTAAAGTGTCAAACCGAACAAATCTTCCTCATCGTTATGTCGGTGACGCCATAGAAATTCACATAAGTAAGAATCCAAAAAACTCTATTAGCCGTCATTAAACGTCGAATATAATTTGTATATTTAACGTTAATTAGACGAGGCTAGCGAGCGAAGCAAGCGTACATTATTTTTGGTTAGGTTATGATTACATAACCCACCGGGTTGGTCTATTGGTGAACGCATCTTCCCAAATCAGCCGACTTGTAAGTCGAGAGTTACAGCGTTCAAATCCTAGTATAGACAGTTACTTTTATACGGATTTGAATGTTAGATCGTGGATACCGGTGTTCTTTGACGATTGGATTTTAACTAACCACACATATCAGGAACGGTCGAACTGAGACTGTACAAGAATACACTTCATTTACACTCGTACACATCATCCTCTGAAGTAATACCTTATTGCTAAGTAAACAGAAAAGAAGGGTATGTTACATATCGCCGCTTGTTTACATCTCGATTCCTTTCAGCCGCAATTACTTTCAGACATAGGATTCGGGAAATTGTTTTATATAGTTCTAATTTACAGACGTCAAAGTATAACCGATGCAGACGGGCTTCGAAGTATCCACGTACCGTAAGGAATTATTATTATTATTATTATTATTAAGGAGATATCGCACATCAGGTAGTCGTTAAGGTAAGATAAACCGATTTCACACGTACGTACATATTATAGTACAAATCAAACAGACATTAAGAATAACAGTAAATAGTCTACATAGGTACTCGGTATGAGTACGAGAACGCAGTCAATATATAAGCAATGATTGGTTTAACAAGTGTTGTTCAATTTTTGCTCGGACTGTACAACAAAACGGTCAGGCAGTCCATCCGCTCTGAGCTCATCCGTTCGGTTTTATTTTATATTTTTTTCCATGTACTTTTTTTTTAACAGAAGGGCGATAGGTTTTGCAGATCGCGGTAATAGAAGGGGGGAGGGAATAAAGGGTAGTTTTATATATACTCGTACACGAGCACACACCTATACGCGATACACCGACACAAACGTACACGTACAGATAAAACAGAAGAGGAGGTGAGGCGGTGGGTGGATGGTAGATGATTTTTTTTTCGGTCAACGTAATGTTATTTCCATCCAATTCCATTCTCTGACATGGCATCGGTCCCTTTTACTCTCTCTTACTGTATATCTGCGACTCCATACTACTCCCCCTTCACCATACCCCCTACCGCCCCGACGCTCCGCAAATTCGTACTTTTTTTCATCCGTCCCTCCCTTTCCGACCGTTCTCGTTCCACGTTTTTCCAACCCCCGATTATTTCTCCTCTTTATTTATCCGTTCAACTATTTCTCTTTTTATTCGGTTAAGTATTCTTTTCCCTATCTTTCTGAACGCAAAATTGCATGTATTATTTTGCAACGCGTATTGTATAAACACGTATATCGACTTATTTATTATACAGGACTAAGAACGAGATATTTTCTTACCCCGCTGCAACAAACAAATCTTACTCCTTAACTGCATTCCGTTCACCGGTCTCTTTCATACCGATTATCTACATCTATATACAAATGCGCGATCCAATAAGCACGTAACAAATTTTCAGGACGTATTGTACTAGTGAAATTAAAGAAGAAATTTCATATAAACGTAGATAATAATTCCTATTATCTTTTCCTACTTGCGGAAGAAAATTTCGTAAAAATTGATTAACCCGGTCTGAAGATATCAAGCCAAGTCAATATTTTCTGTGTTTAGTACCCCTTACCTTTCTTAGCTTCATTCTTTTATCTCTTGTTGACGAGTTTCGGAACCGCTCTATTGTCGAAACTTATTGTACAAATACTTTTATTTCTGTTATCTTTATATAACGTTTAGTCAACGCCCCTCCGTTTATCGGGCCTTTTTCGGACTTCTTCTTCTTTATTTTTTATTAACGGTTTTACTTATCTTTTAATTTTATTTATCGATTTCCTGCTTTCGATCGATTGAGTTTCTTGAAAATTACATCGACTTGATTGTCGATCTATTCATTAACGATAGTTTTATTGTTACTTTTTAATTTAAAAATACTTGGATTATTCTAAAATGTAAATTTTTCTTCCTTTAATACATTTATGAATTAATTTCTTTGATTCTTCTATTTTCATAGGGGTATTTCCTTCTTTTATTATGTGCGTTGCGTAATTAGAATCATCTTTTTTCTTTTTTTTTAAAGATCTCACGTATTCGTTATATCTTTATTTTTAATTTCCTTCCCGTTTGTCCGATGTATGTCGCATTGTAATTACATATTTTGTATATACCGTTACTATTGTATACATCTTTTTCTTCTACGTTACTATTAAACGTCTTTTTCGGTGTATATTTTTATTTATAGCCATTTTTATATTATATTTACTAAAGAATTGTTTAATCGAGTAAATTTCTTTCCCGATAAATGTTAATTTACTGCGTTTAAAGGGTTCTCTATCGTTTGTAATTTCGTTTAATTTATTTGTATTTTTCTCATCGTTTCTTTTTTATTTCCGTTATTTTCTGCTATTTCAAAAAATAGTGTTTAATACTTTATAATATAATATATAACAGTTAATAACAAATAAACAAGAAGGCCAGAAAAGGCGTGACGTCAAATAAAGGGACGGGAGTTGACTAAACGCTATATAAAGATTAACAGAAAAAACTATCGATACAATAAGTTTTGTCGACGGAACGGTTCCCAAACGTGTTAACAAGAAATAGAAGAATGAAGCTAAAAAAGGTAAACAGTAATAAACATAGAAAAAATTTGCTCTGTTTCTGCGCCTTCCGTAAAATTAAACCCGTTTATAATTCTTGGAATCAAAATTAATGATTTATATTTACCGATTTTATATGAAATCTAACCTGAAAAATTAAAGAAAAAAGAAAAAATAGGTCTCACAATTGTATTTATAATAGTTTTCGAGAGAACTGTAGTAAAAGACAAAAGATCGGGGTAAAAAATACAAAAAAACAACTATTTCATGTTTGGCGTAAAATTACATTGTTAAATGGCTAATAAATAAATATAAAAGTTTTAAACAAAATTTGTAGATAATTGTATTTTGAATAAAATGTTACGAATAAAGTCCATAAAAACTAAATACAAACGTAAAAGTTTCGAATTTTATTAAAAATAGAACGTACAAAAATTTACATTTTAACTAAGAATTAAACGAAATAAAAGTTTCAATATTACAAAAGTAATAAATATTTTAAAAAATAATAAATAATCAAAATAAAAAAAAAGTCAAATAAAACAATTCATGTTACTCTATTGGAATTTTCAACCCAAACATTTTCTATTTTTTTTTTTTTTTTTTTTTTGATCGATATATGACGAATCGTACGTATATCATCATAGCCTTCTTTCTTTTTCCTGTTTAGCCTTCGGTAATACCTTTCAGATAATACTTCAGAGGATGATATGTATGAGTGTAAATGAAGTGTCGTCTTATACAGTCTCAGTTCGACCGTTCCTGAGATGTGTGGTTAATTGAAACCCGACCGCCAAAAAACACCGGTATCCACGATCTAGCATTCAAATCCGTATAAAAGTAACTGCCTATACTAGGATTTGAACGCTGGAACTCTCGACTTACAAGTCGGCTGATTTGGGAAGATGCGTTCACCAATAGACCAACCCGGTGGGTTATGTAATCATAACCTAACCAAAAATAATGTACGCTTGCTTCGCTCGCTAGCCTCGTCTAATTAACGTTAAATATACAAATTATATTCGACGTTTAATGACGGCTAATAGAGTTTTTTGGATTCTTACTTATGTGAATTTCTATGGCGTCACCGACATAACGATTAGGAAGATTTGTTCGGTTTGACACTTTAACGTATTAGCCAGTTTCATCCTGTATTAAAATTGTAGTATAATAAAATAAGTATTGTATTGTGTTTATAAAAGTAATTATAATTATCATTTGTAATACTTTTTATATTAAAAGATATTTACACGAATTTTTTATTTAATAATTTTATCTAATCGTTAAAATACACGCATTTTTAATGAAATTAAGTTATTAAGACCTATTCGTTAAGCTACAAATTTCTGTTCTAGGACCTGTATGTTTCGGTGTGATTTTAAAGACGTGTCAATTTCGATTTTAAAACAGATTTCGATCTTCTTCAGAGAAATTTTAAATAAAATATTTTAAAACAAATCTGATAGATACAACGCATCTAAAAATAAGTCAAAAAAGTTTTTTTTTTTTAAATATCAACACCTATCGCTTAAAATTAAGATAAATATTTTTTCGTTCTTTTGCTCTCTCTCCCTTCAGTACTATGAATTTATAACCTTCAATACTAGAATTAAAATAAATAAAACATTTAATATTTAATCGAACCGAACGTAAAGCGGAGGAGGACATGAAAACGGACACAAAATTACATCAATTTTCGGCCAAAACTTGGCTATTTGCTAAACGATTTTAAAAAATGGGATATAATTTTGTTCGTAATAAAAGGCTTAATATTTTAGCAAACTTACATTTTGATAAAATTTATATTTATAAAAATATAAGGATTGAAAAAAAAACATGCCGGCATTTTGTAATTTTCGAAGGTATTTAAGTCCTGATTTTTTGCTAATTTTAAAACTTTATTGCCAAGTATTAATGTGATTCTTCTATCCGAACTTGAGACGTAAATTTTTGTAAAAAAATTAAAAACTACTTCATAAGAAATACTTAACTTTATTCACGTTGATGTTCCTTTTGCTACAAAAAAAAAAAATTGTATTTATTTACTGTAAATTTATTTTTTATGTGGAAACATAATAAATTAAAATTTTTAAAAATTCAAAAATATTGATATTTTAATCGATAATTCAAAAAATTTCAAAAAATTATATTTTATAAACTTTGATCAACTGCCCCACCACTAGTATTGCCCTAAAGTCATTTATTGCTAATCCTAGGAAGACGTTTTTTGTTAAACGGTAACATAAGCACGTACGAATGTACTGAGCTTAATATAAAGAGAGACTATGTTTGCAAAATTTCGAGAAACATCTCCAAAAAACCCCCCCGCCTGAAGGTATCGACTCCAAAATGATACCCACAAATTTCCCCATATACAGTCTCTGTACAAAATTTCATCAAAATCGGTTTATCCAGCCAAAAATTATTAAGCTTCAAACACTGCAATACACGTATGTACGTTTAATTACCCTAAAACAGGTGATTTTTTTTTTTTCAGTTTCTGGATGATGAAACGTCGAGAAATGCAAAAAAACCCCATACCTCATTTTTTTACTGATTAGCAGACTTTCTTCCTTCTTGCTACAAAATAAAATTTTTCCGAGTGTGTTGTGAACCACGAAAAAATATTTTTTCTTTTTTTTTTGTCTTCAGTCATTTGACTGGTTTGATGCAGCTCTCCAAGATTCCCTAGCTAGTGCTAGTCGTTTCATTTCAGTATACCCTCTACATCGTACATCCCTAACAATTTCTTTTACGTATTCCAAACGTGGCCTGCCTACACAATTTTTCCCTTCTACTTGTCCTTCCAATATTAAAGCGACTATTCCAGGATGCCTTAGTATGTGGCCTATAAGTCTGTCTCTTCTTTTAACTATATTTTTCCAAACGCTACTTTCTTCATCTATTTGCCGCAATACCTCTTCATTTGTCACTTTATCCACCCGTCTGATTTTTAACATTCTCCTGTAGCACCACATTTCAAAAGCTTCTAATCTTTTCTTCTCAGATACTCCGATCGTCCAAGTTTCACTTCCATATAAAGCGACACTCCAAACATACACTTTCAAAAATCTTTTCCTGACATTTAAATTCATTTTTGATGTAAACAAATTATATTTCTTACTGAAGGCTCGTTTAGCTTGTGCTATTCGGCATTTTATATCGCTCCTGCTTCGTCCATCTTTAGTAATTTTACTTCCCAAATAACAAAATTCTTCTACCTCCGTAATCTTTTCTCCTCCTATATTCACATTCAGCGGTCCATCTTTGTTATTACAACTACATTTCATTACTTTTGTTTTGTTCTTGTTTATTTTCATGCGATAGTTCTTGCGTAGGACTTCATCTATGCCGTTCGTTGTTTCTTCAAAATCCTTTTTACTCTCGGCTAGAATTACTATATCATCGGCAAATCGTAACGTCTTTATCTTTTCAGCTTGTACTGTTACTCCGAATCTAAATTGTTCTTTAACATCATTAACCGCTAGTTCCATGTAAAGATTAAAAAGTAACGGAGATAGGGAATATCCTTGTCTGACTCCCTTTCTTATTACGGCTTCTTTCTTATGTTCTTCGATTGTTACTGTTGCTGTTTGGTTCCTGTACATCTTAGCAATTGTTCTTCTATCTCTGTATTTGAACCCTAATTTTTTTTAAATGCTGAAGATTTTATTCCGGTCTACGTTATCGAATGCCTTTTCTAGGTCTATAAACGCCAAGTATGTCGGTTTGTTTTTTTTAATCTTCCTTCTACTATTAATCTGAGGCCTAAAATGGCTTCCCTTGTCCCTATACTTTTCCTGAAACCAAATCGGTCTTCTCCTAACACTTCTTCCACTCTCCTCTCCATTCTTCTGTATAGAATTCTAGTTAAGATTTTTGATGCATGACTAGTTAAACTAATTTTTCTGTATTCTTCACATTTATCTGCCCTTGCTTTCTTTGGTATCATGACTATAACACTTTTTTTGAAGTCTGACGTAAATTCCCCTTTTTCATAAATATTACACACCAGTTTGGATAATCTATCAATCGCTTCCTCACCTGCACTGCGCAGTAATTCTGCAGGTATTCCGTCTATTCCAGGAGCCTTTCTGCCATTTAAATCTTTTAATGCTCTCTTAAATTCAGATCTCAGTATTGTTTCTCCCATTTCATCCTCCCCAATATATTCCACCCATCCATCGACTTTACCTTTCGAATTATATATCGGTGTACCATCTTTGTTTAACACATTATTAGATTTTAATTTATGTACCCCAAAATTTTCCTTAACTTTCCTGTACGCTCCGTCTATTTTACCAGTGTTCATTTCTCTTTCCACTTCTGAACACTTTTCTTTAATCCACTCTTCTTTCGCCAGTTTGCACTTCCTGTTTATAGCATTTCTTAATTGCCGATAGTTCCTTTTACTTTCTTCATCACTAGCATTCTTATATTTTCTACGTTCATCCATCAGCTGCAATATATCGTCTGAAACCCAAGGTTTTCTACCGGTTCTCTTTATTCCGCCTAAATTTGCTTCTGCTGATTTAAGAATTTCCTTTTTAACATTCTCCCATTCTTCTTCTACATTTTCTACCTTATCTTTTTTACTCAGACCTCTTGCGATGTCCTCCTCAAAAATCTTCTTTACCTGCTCTTCCTCAAGCTTCTCTAAATTCCACCGATTCATCTGACACCTTTTCTTCAGGTTTTTAAATCCCAATCTATATTTCATTATCACCAAATTACGGTCGCTATCAATGTCTGCTCCAGGGTATGTTTTGCAGTCAACGAGTTGATTTCTCAATCTTTGCTTAACCATGATATATATCTGATACCTTGCAGTATCGCCTGGCTTTTTCCATGTGTATATTCTTCTATTATGACTTTTAAATTGGGTGTTGGCAATTACTAAATTATACTTCGTGCAAAACTCTGTAAGTCGGTCCCCTCTTTCATTCCTTTTGCCCAGCCCGTATTCACCCACTATATTTCCTTCCTTGCCTTTTCCAATGCTTGCATTCCAATCTCCAACTATTATTAAATTTTCATCTCCTTTTACGTGTTTAATTGCTTCATCAATCTCTTCGTATACACATTCTACCTCATCATCATCATCGGCGCTTGTAGGCATATAGACGTTAACAATCGTTGTCGGTTTAGGTTTTGATTTTATCCTTACTACAACGATTCTATCGCTATGCGTTTTGAAATATTCTACTCTCTTCCCTATCTTCTTGTTCATTATGAAACCTACTCCTGCCTGCCCATTATTTGAAGCTGAGATAATTAATCTAAAATCACCTGACCAAAAAAAATATAACTTTTGGATTTTATTATTTCATATGGCTGACGTGGATATTTTTATCCCCTTATTTCATCGTGTAAACAAAACGAAGTGTATAGTAGTTTTAAGAACTATGTCTCATAACACTGAATTTATATTTTTTTTTTTTTTTTTGTGAGCACCAATTTACTAATTTACACAGAATTTACGGTAGAATGGAATTTTGTATAGATCGAAAAGAAAAATAATTTTTGTAGCAATGTAGATAAGAATTGCTGTTTAGACTGCTAAACGGGTAATATCTACGTAAAATTTTTAATCAGAATCGGTAACGAAATTGATTCTGAGTAAAGTAGTACGAATAAAGTTTATAGAAACCAAATACAAACGTAAAAATTTTCGAAGTTTATTAAAAACAGAATGCGGCGCATTTTAACCGGGTATTAAATGAAACAAAACGTTCAATATTACAAATAATAATAAAAAATAATAACTGAAAATAGAATTTTTTTTTATTATTGTTTTTTAATCCTGTAATAAGAAAAATATGATAAAATCAGTCAAAAAATAGGATATAAGCTTTTTGGTATTTCTTGTCGTTTCATGACTCAGGAACCCAAAAAAAGAAAAAAGTAGGAGGTAATATTCGTACGTACGTATGTATATATACACGTGCGTTGGCGTGTTTGAAGCTTAAATTTTGGTTAAATAAAACGAATTTGATGAAAGTTTGTACAGAGACTAGTGTAAACGGGGGTCAATTTGGCGGTAAAAGTTTCGGGTCAATAACTCCAGGGGGTAGGGTATATTTTTTTAGGATCAATTTTCTCAAAATTTGATAACATAAGCTCATGTTATAATAAGCTCAGTATATGCGTGCATGTTAATTAAAAAATTAAAAAAGAAGGTCGCTCTAAAATTCTTTCCTTTTGCCAAAAATCTAAAAAAGCAATATTTTTATTTATTGCACATTTTTTTAAAGTATCTTTCTTATGCTTCCTAAGCGTATTAGTAATGCAAACGATTCCAAAAAAAAATTTCGAGGCCATTATTTGTAGTAGGAAAGCCGATCAAAGTTAAAAAAATATAGATTTTTGAAATTTTAAGATTTGTATGTTTATTTTCACGTATCATTATTTTTCCAGTATATAAGAATAAATAACTAATGCCACAAAAGTATAAAAATTTTCTACACGGCTGTCCAAACAGTAGTGTAATCTATTTAGGGTGTGTGTATGTATGTATGTTTATTCCACCGTCGCAGCTTAACCGTTGAACCGATTTAGATGTATGATCCCGCGTTGGAATCCTTACGTTACCGGGAATGTCATAGGCTATATCCAGAGTGATTCGGGAGGATAAGGCAATACCTTCACAACTCATTCTAGAGGCTAAAAATAAGAAAAAAGTTCATATAAACATAAGTCCGAAAACGCTTCGTTAGCGAGTTATACAGGTTGAAAGATTTCGCTTTCTGAAATTCTGGGAAGGACAATTAAGGGTCAAATTCAAATGTTTCTTATGGCTTTTGAGCTGGGAAATCGAAAAAAATAGGTCCCAGACCTGTATCTCTCTTAGTTTCTAAGATATCCTATGTAGAACGCCAAAAATAGAGTAAAAAACACACGTTTGACGTACAATAACGTTGTTAAATTAGCTATAAATCGTACATTTTTTAAACATAAATTATAGAGAATTTAATTATAAGAAGATTGATGTAAATAATGTCAACAAAACACAAATAAAATTTTAAACATGTCGACTTTTATTAACAACAAAACCTGAATCACTCTGTGTGTATATATATAGATTAAATGAAAAAATTTAAAGTTTGATAAAACATTTAAAAATGGAACATTATGGAATTCCACAAAATTTAACCTTTCACCTTATAAAAATAAGAATGTAGATAAATCCAATTGGCAAAACAACAGCACAACCTCACTACCTATCGGATTTAATTCAAACCACTCTCTAAACATATTAGTCGATGGAAAATAACTTTTTAAAGAAAAGAGATATGGCTGCAAAATCATCGCAATTAATACTGAACATTAAGAAATTTACAAAACCGGAACTTCATAAAATTTAATCTTTCACTTTATAAAAGTCAGAATTAAAATAATTCCAATCGTTAAAACAGCACTACCTACTGGATTTAATTCACATTATTCTCTAAACACAGTAACGGTTCAAAATACGCCTAACTTTCTTTCGACTGATTAGATCGAGGACCATTTTGCAAAAAGTCGCGCGTAAATCAGTCCGGTACTTTTTTAGTTTATACCAGACACACATAAAAACATCGCCTTTTATATATATAGAAAAAGTAAGTCTGTTTGTATATTTGTTTCGTAAATATACCGACACCGGCGCCATCTAGCGGATATAGTTTTCGCAAAAATATTTATGTTCACGTAACTAACATATATTCTGAATATGAGCCAAATCCGGACCATAAATGCAATTTTTCTAAATATCTCGACCCAGGCGCCACCTTTTTTTTTAACCTCTGAAACCACCGTTAGGTATTACTTCAGAGGATGAGATGAACGATTTGTAGCGCGTGTGAAAAATGCCTTGGCCGACCGGGATTCGAATCCGGGACCTCCGGATGAAAGGCCTAGACGCTACCACTCGCGCCACGGAGGCCGGCAACCCCAGCGCCACCTAGCGGGGTCCAAACAAATTCAGAAACCTTCGCGGGTGTGTGCCCAACAGCTCCCCAAAGTTTCATCGCATCAGATGAATGGTATAGGAACGCATACGGGACAAACAAACATTCATTTATATATATATATATATATATATATATATATATATATATATATATATAGAAGATATATGTTTAAATAAATTTAAAAGATTTGGCAAAAAAAGTTACACTCTATAGAAATACTACGTACAAAATTGTTACCCTTGCGTTGTTTAAGTATGCTATAATGAAGCAAACAGCAATGTTTTTTCGGCAGTCGTGTTTTTTTAATATTTAAAACTTATTCGTGTCAGCTTTTTTATTACTTTATTCGTCAATAATTTTTCCATTAATCCATACACGATTTTATCTCATTTATCAAAAAAAATTCTAAGAAAATTAAAGAATTCTTTTCGTACTTTTATTAACCTCTTATCAGTATCTAAATAGTGTAAACAGAAATTTTGTAAAAATATGTAATCATAAACTGCCTTAAAAACTAATCAATTTTCACCAATTTGGGCGCTTCCTTATTTAACATCAGTTTTAGTCAATAATCACTATATAAAAATAAAAGTAGAATGTTCGTTTTGGTAAGACAACTTTAAAAAAATATATTCTGTACTTTTATTTCTATTTGTTCTGTATCGTCAGAATGATATCACAAAAGGTGAAATAATAATAATAATAATAAAAATACAGCAACTATTATCTATAAAATGATTTTTTTTTTGTTATTTGTCCTCTTGGTTTTGACAACACAAAGTATCGTATAAAAAGCTAAAACAGAACAACGATATGTGTGTTCATGGCTTTCAATCCCACCCTTAAGCTGTGAATGACATAAAGGGCCGGTTAGAAACTATAGGGTGATACTATATTTTACCGGGTTCTATCATAAATACATATATAAATTTTCTAAAAATTTTGCAAACATAACCCCGCTGTATATTAAGCGCTCAGTGAATCGTGCGTGCATGTTTTTTAAAAATATTTTGCCTCCCAAAATTCTTTCTCCTTCCCCAAAAATCGAAATAAGCTCTTTCGAACTCGCAAAAACAAAAAATACTGCGAAAGTCGGATTGGAAATCTGCTATGAAAAGAGTGAAATAATGTCCATAACTAAGAATAAACCGGGTCACATAACTCTTAATGACCACCGCAGACAAATTTAAATATCTTGGAGAAAAAATATCAAGAAATATAAATGAAAAACCAACAATCCAAAATAGAAGCGATAAACTCTGACTTGCATAGAAACAAAAAGAAGCCCCGCTCAATGAAGACAAAAATTAGACACTACAACACCGTAATACGACTGTAGGGTAAACTACGTATGTGAAGCACTAGTAAATACAGAACAGAAAAATTTAGAAAGTGGAAACAAGAATTATTAACAAAAAATCTGATGCGGACATTAAAATACAAATACGTAATTTTTAAAAGTACATAAAATGTTAATTCATTAATAACTTCTGATATATTTTTTTTATTGCTATTACTGAATTATTATTTAAATTTAACAAAACGGTTAAAAAAGAGAAAACGGAGTCTGATTCGAACCGATGATTCTTCCCCTCGTAAAATCAAAATATTTCATTAATTAAAATTTTATTTGGCTATAACTCTAGAACCGATGCAAATAACTACCGCTAATGATAAATCGTTGAAAAGCTCTCGATGAGGGCTTATTACCGTAGTTAAGAAAAAGTCCAAAATCCAAACGTTTTGGATTTTTGGCTCTTTTAGACAATTCTGGTCCAGCCGTTTGCAATCAAAAGGAAACACACAACTAGACGTTACAACAGTCCTAAATCCAAAATTTCAAACGGCTAAACGACAAGTTTGTTCCCTATCTCCGTTATTTTTAATCTTTATATGGAACTACCAGTTAATGATGTTAAAGAACAATTTTGATTCGGAGTAACAGTACAAGGTGAAAAGATAAAGACGCTACGATTTGCTGATGATGTAGTAATTCTAGCCGAGAGTAAAAAGGATTTAGAAGAAACAACGAACGGCATAGATGAAGTCGCAAGAACGCAAGTACGCAAGAACTATCGCGTGAAAATAAACAAGAACAAAACAAAAGTAATGAAATGTAGTAGAAATAACAAAGATGGACCGCTGAATGTGAAAATAGGAGGAGAAAAGATTACGGAGGTAGAAGAATTTTGTTATTTGGGAAGTAGAATTACTAAAGATGGACGAAGCAGGAACGATATAAAATGCCGAATAGCACAAGCTAAACGAGCCTTCAGTAAGAAATATAATTTGTTTACATCAAAAATTAATTTAAATGTCAGGAAAACATTTTTGAAAGTGTATGTCTGGAGTGTCGCTTTATATGGAAGTGAAACTTGGACGATCGGAGTATCTGAGAAGAAAAGATTAGAAGCTTTTGAAATGCGGTGGTATAGGAGAATGGTAAAAATCAGACGGGTGGATAAAGCGATAAATGAAGAGGTATTGCGGCAAATAGATGAAGAAAGAAGCGTTTGGAAAAATACAGTTAAAAGAAGAGACAGACTTATAGGCCACATACTAAAGCATCCTGGAATAGTCGCTTTAATATTGGAAGGACAGGTAGAAGGGAAAAATTGTGTAGGCTTGTGTAGGCTTACGTTTAGACTATGTAAAACAAATTGTTAGGGCTGTAGGATGTAGAGGGTATACTGAAATGAAACGACTAGCAATAGATATGGAATCTTGGGGAGCTGCATCAAACCAGTCAAATGATTGAAGACAAAAAAAAAATCGTTTTTGAACTATGCGAGATACATACATACGTACGTACGTACGTATAAACTTCATGCCGAAACTAATCAAAATGGATTCAGAGATGGTCAAAATGGATATTTCCGCTGAAATCTGAAAACCGAAATTTTTCGCGATCAGAATACTTCCTTTACTTTGTACAAGGAAGTAAAAAACATATATTAGATGGAAATTATCGACTTCTCTCTAATGAAATCGTATATCAATAAAACGAACCCTTTCTGAACATCATGAGGAAAAGAACAGTAGCATTCTACAGTCATCTAACAAGGATAACCAAGAAACTACTAACCTACCGACAAAAAAACTAAGTTAAAAACAACTGGATAAAAGAAACAGAAGACCTTAAAGAATTTAAAATTACAAAAGAACAGGGAGGAATAGATTACCCTTAAAAACAAAAAAAACAAAAAATAATAAAATAAAAAATAAAAACTCGGAAACAAATAAATTACAATATCACAGACGAACGGAGATTTCAGAGGTCTAAAAGAATAACAGAGTATTGGGCAAAGAAAAATGATTCCCAGAAATGATCTTCCCAACTTTATCTAGAATTGCTCCGATGAGGATCTAAACCATATTAAAAAAAACATAGCTTCTTCGATTTTCGGAGAAGAGGAGAATCGGAGGGCAAATTTTATTTAAAACGGTAAGGTAAACATTTATGCATGCACTGAGCTTAATATAAAGTGGAGTTATATTTGAAAAATTTTGAAAAAATTGACCCAAAACAAATTATGTATCCAAAATAAATTATTGATCCGCAAAATTTGACCAACAAGTCGTCTCATATACGAGTCTCTGTGGCAAATTTCATCAAAATCGGTTTATTCAGTGAAAGCTTATCGACCTTCAAATACGCCAACATACATAGTAGAAATATACGGACCTGCTTTTTTCTATTTTCTGGAGGACCCTGGGTTATGAAACGTCGAGAAATTAAAAAAACCCGTACCCAATTTTTTACCGATTACTTTCCTTGTAGCAGCATAGCTTTGAAGTTATGACAACGGGTAAGTAACGTAACGAAAAAGATAAATTAGATAATACGGACGATGAATGGTTTAATCGGATTCCAAAAAAGTAGAAAAAGCAACTTAATCAAATTAGATATAATTTTAAAAAAATTCTTTTTATAATTTTACATTTTCTTATCGTTATTCTAATTAAGTCCTTTTTATTATTTTTTTTTTTTTTTAAAGCAAACCGCATAAAATTCTCGGCTTTACCTTTTAAACAGTTTTATTTGAAATACCCTATAAGGATTTTACATATTGATGGCTTTATTATCCGATTGCTTGGGGTCCAATTAACCAAACATCTCAGGAACGTTTGGTTTATTTTCTTTTTCCTGTTTAGCTTCCAGGAATTACCGTTCAGGTTAGTTCAGAGAATGAACGAGGACGGTATGTGTGAGTGTAAATGAAGTGTAGTCTTGTATAGTCTCAGTTCGACCGTTCCTGTGATATGTAGTTAATTGAAATCCAACCACCAAAGAACACCGGTATCCGCGATCTAGTTTCAAATCCGCGTAAAAATAACCGACTTTACTAGGACTTGAAAGCTGGAACTCTCGACTTCCAAAACGGCTGATTTGGGAAGATGCGTTCACCGCTAGACGAATCCGGTGCGTTGGGAATGTTTGGCTGAGTCTGTACGTAATCACACCTCATAAGTACCATCCACATCTCATTGAGATGTAGGTTTGTTGTTCACAAGCTGGAACAAATTACAACGTACACATAAGTAATAGAAAATATTGTTTTTTTTTTTTTTTTTTTTTTTTTAAATTATTCACTATTTAGAGCGCAATTACGAAAAACATCAAAACGATCAATAAAAAAAAAAATCTTGCGCAGTTACGCACGAAGACCGATTTTTCGTTAATTTAATATTTTAATATTGCTAATAGATACCGCAGTTAAAGAAATGCGTCAACGTTCCAATTTGCACCACATAACGAATAACGCTTCTAACTTGCCCCGCTCAAATCCTTTTGACTTTAAATTGAGCGTAACTTCATCAAATCTTTACCAAATTTCCAAAATTCATCAAATTTTGTATTCAAATACACTACTACAACATATCTAAATTTCAATGAAATTGATCTAGTATGTATACTATATATATATATATATATATATGAATGTAATAATATATACGAATGTATACCGTAATTATTTTCGAAAATTTAAAAAAATGAGTCCGATCTCATTTCCTTGATGAAATGACATTACAATCACTGAAATTTTAATGCTAAAAAAATATATTTAAACGCCTTTCCTAAAAATAAAATCTATATAAATAAAAATGTAAATGTTCGTATGTTGAAAATTTTAAATCTCTGAAATTTCTTCACCGATTGCTTTGAAATTCTGACACAACGTTGCATTGGAATGCGCGCGTTTTTTTATACGCCTACTATTTATATACCTAAGTTGTCACACCTGTGACAGGTAAAAAATGTTTTTTTTTTTTAAAAACAGCGCTGTCTGTTGGACGTAAAAGCAACACACGCTGTACTAAATATTTTACGATACCATTTCAGTATTTCCGATAAGCGTGTCCGCTAAAGACTAAAAAACTACTGGACCGATTTCCAAGCGGAGAAAAAGGAGAAAAGGAAAAATCGGAAAAGGGAAAGAGGGAAAAATCGAAAAAGGTAAAGGGAAGAAGGGGAAAATTGAAAAAAGAAAAAAGGAAAAACTGGGATAAGGAAATGGAAAGAGGAAAGAAGAAAAAGAAATGAGAAGTGGAAGAAAACAGGAAGGGGGAAAGGAAAATAGAAACCCATACAACACGAAAATGGGGAAAATGTGAAAGGGAAAAATGTAGAACGGGAAAAAGGGAAAGGTTAAATTTTGTAAAGTTCGGTAATGTTCATTTTGTTAATGTTTTATCAAACTTTCAATTCTGTTCATTTAATCTAAATATATATACTCAAATCTAGCAACAGCGAAGCATTGCCGGATTTACTAGTTGTCTAATAATACTCACGATTTGAATTAAAGAATAAGTTTTTTGTTTTTTTTTTCTTCAGTCAATTGACTGGCTTGATGCAGTTCTCCAAGATTCCCTATCTAGTGCTAGTCGTTTTATTTCAGTATACCCCCTACATCCTACATCCCTAACAATTTGTTTTACGTATTCCAAACGTGGCCTGCCTACACAATTTTTTCCTTCTACCTGTCCTTCCAATATTAAAACGACTATTCCAGGACGCCTTAATATGTGGCCTTGGCCTTAATATTCATTTTAATAATTAAAATGAACTTAAAATACTTTAATTTTTTACTATAATCACTTTTAATATTTATATAATTTATTTTATAATGACATTATTCTATATAATAATGTATTTTTACGTTCCAACCAAAATAAAGTATACTTTAATACTTTTTATTAATAAAGAATACTTAATACTATTTCATATACGCATTTAAATATTGACTTTAAAACAAGTGTATTTTACATCTTAACAACTACATAAATAATGATTTATTTATCTATCGGAATAATAAATATAATTTTCTTCAACAATCGGTCCGATTTGATGTAATATTACTCAACAAGGCTAAAATAAAAAATTACAGTTTACTAAAACAAAAAATATAGGTACCCTGTGATTTTTCCTTGTACGATAGGATCGAAAATCAAGCCAAACCTGGGATGTACAAGCCAAATATCTATAACAAATCTCACATTTTTTGGTAACGTGTTTTAAATGCGAGATTAATAACTGTTAAAAATAATGTTGTATATTTTCCCCGCCCTTAAATCCTTTATTTTTCCTGTTTAGCCTCGGGTAATTACTTTTCAGATAATACTTCAGAGGATGATATGTACAAGTGTAGTCTTGTACAGTCTCAGGTCGATCGTTCCTGAGATGTGTGGTTAATTGAAACTCGACCGCCAAAGAACACCGGTATCCACGATCTAGTATTCAAATCCGTATAAAAATAACCGACTTTACTAGGGCTTAAACGCTGGAACTCTCGACTTCCAAATACTACAACTGTGTTGTCAGCTTTTTTCTTCACGAATCAGAATTTACCTTCCGATCAGAATAAAAATTTTATTTACTTTTTTCTTATTCGATAAGAAAAATCTTTTCTAAAAGATTTCATGGGGACAAGAAATAAATCAGAAGTTAAAATAATGTTACCGCTAAATATTTTTTTTTTTTTTCAATTTTATCCGAGATTTATCTTTCTTAGTAAACTAACGGTCGGTTCATATTGTACTTTTTTGTTATTATTATGAAAAAGGTATGTAAAAAACATTTGAAAAAGAAAAAGAAGTTTCTACGCTGTATAAAAGAATTATAAATTTCTGATTAATAATCAGAATAATGTAAAATCCGGGGGCAACATACTCGATTCACAGCTCAGATATAGAAATAAAACAACTAAACCAAACCTAACAAAAATTAATTTAGCTAAACGATGACACATAGGCAGGATATATATATATAACAAACTTTTTTTTCAAAGAGAGAAAGAATGTATTTCTATTAGATAAATGTCACAGTATACACATTTAGTGATCTTACAACATAACTGCACATATATATATATATATATATATATATATATATATATATATATATATATACGTACAGATACAGAATAAATATTCAACATTCGGTATAGTTAAACATCGGGACACAAATACGTCCTGCTTTATAAATAAATATATATTTTCTTGTTTAACTTTTTTTTTGTATTTTTTTAAATAACGTTTTACATTACGCCTTCGGCTATTTCACTTGACCACCACCAGGTGGCAGTACAGGCGCAATACCGTTTTGTTAATAAAACATTACAATTTTCATCGAAATATTCTAGAAAGATTAAAATTCAAAAAAGGACTTTTTTTAATTTTTACTTTCCGTCTATTTTTCATTTGATTATCTAAAAGCATTTTTATTATTATTTTTTTTTATTATTACTATTATTATTATTATAAAGTTATTTATTTTATTTTCTGACGCTTACTGTTTGTAATTAATGCCATGTTTTACGAACGATATCATTTTTGTGGCGTGTATACGTATATAGATGTATAGATATATATGCGCTTTAATTACGTAAAAGTGTAAAGTTCATCGCATTTGGAATATTCATATCGTTTTATAGCGGCTACCTGGTTATAATATTTAAGATCGCGTAATTTTCTCTTCAAGAATACCGATCGCTATCTCGATCACGGTCCTTTCATGACTGGAATAAAATAATTTTTTTTTTTTTTTTTAATTAATCTATTTGTTACAGGTTTTACTAAACCTATTTTACAAAGGTTTTAACGTTTAGTTAAAACCTTCTTCTTCTTCCTCTGGTAATGTCCATACTTCATGACTCCTTCTTCCTTTTTCCATCTTTCTTTCTACTTAAACTTTTACAATCCTTAGTCGAAAAAAATTCTACGCAATAAATACGACCCGATCGAGATGTTTTCAAATTCTTTATCGTTTTTAACAAATTCTTTTTTCGATACCTCGTTCCTAATTTTTACTAACCGTTTCGCTTTCTTCATTCGTAAATAACTACTCGATAACTGTTCTTCCTTCATTTTTAATCGTCCAACATTCAAATACATTCTATACGAATTATTTTTTAAACCTATTTTTCAATTCAACAGGGTTTCTTCTAGTCGTTTACAAATCCTTTCCCTTCTTTAAATTATATTTCCATTAAAAACATATTTTAACGTATTTTGTTAAAAACAAAAAAAACACCGCCGTTTAATAAGAAAGATTCGTCAGTTAGGGACAAATTTCTGCGATAAATAAAGAGATAAAACATCTCCCGATAGACTTGTGTTCTGTTAAGTCGGATCGGTACTCGAATAATTATTCTAAACCCGAAGGAAGGAGAAAGACACCGTAAGAGACCGGTACGTACTCCGAATGTAAAGAGTCGATTAACCGTTACGGTAGACGTAATTCTGCCAGGAAACCTCTTATTTTAGAGTCGATCGGTACCGCATAATAAATACCGATAATTATTATCGGTGAAAAAATATCGATACCCCAAAGCGATCCTTATTTATATACTTAAACGCAAGATAATCCGCTTTATAGTAATAAATTATGTTTTTACTTTAAAAAATTGTACGTTTACATTTTTATAGCATTTTATTAAATTTCTATTACCGATAGGCGTTTTAAAAATTAAATTTCCATATTATTCTCCCAATGTGTACGTTCCAATCTGTTCAACTAGTGAACAATAAGTAAACCCCCCCCCCCCTGGCGCATCCTAAGTAGATGATGATATGCATGACACTGTAGTCGTGTACAGACTCAGGCCGATCATTCCTGGAGCGTGGAGTTAATTGAATCCCAACCACCAAAGTACACCGCCGGTATCCACTGTCTACTATTTAAATCCGTATAAAACAAAAAACATTTACTAGGATTTGAACGTCAGAACCTTCCATATCCCCTCGAAGTCACTACCTTTCTACCAAATTTGAAGAAAATCGTTCGAGGTCCAGAAGTATAAGACGAAAACGAGCCGACGTACATCCGTCACATAAAAATAGATTTTTTGGACTTAGGAGCGCTGGATAAAACTTTATTTCCTAAATTATTTACAATTTATTTTAATTTCTTATGTTTTTTGTTAAAAAAGGAGATATTTAACAACAAAAAAGATTTAAATAAATTGTGTAAACAATATACGAAAAAATGTATCCAATACTTCCGCTCACACTCAAAAAAATGTATTTTTATCAGACGGACGTTTGTGCGTATGTACATATGTATGTTGGCCCGTATTTGATCTTATAACTCTGGACCCCGTCGACCGATTTTCTTCAAACCGCGTAGAAAGTGGAAAAATCTTACTTCAAACATAGGAGTGAAAATTTATTAAATTTTTCCAAACATTAAAAGGGGTGGGAATGTTTTGGCCGAAATAAAATTCCACATCCTTGACTGGGCACTACAGAAAACACTTTACTTACGAAACCTTAAGGCTTTTTATAGAGTTACAAAATTACCAAATAATTTTTATTTAATTTTCACCCCTCCCCAAAAAATTACTATTCTTTTCCTAGCTGCATCTTGTTTCAGAAAAGGAGTTTTTTGAATCTATATTTCTCTTATCATCAGCTCACCGGACCGGTCTAGCGGTTAACTCATCGTCGCAAATCCATTATTTAACAGCTGATTGTCGAAGTCGAAGGTCCTAAGGTTCAAATTGTACTAATTTTTTTTTACTTTTATAAAAATTTGAATACTATATAATTGATACCGGTGTACTTTGGTAGTAGGGGTTCAATTAACCGCATATCTCAGGAGCGGTCGGAATGAATGTGTACAATACTAAATCTAATTTATACGACATGCGTATCACCC